>NC_081427.1:21243098-21366886 GCF_949786415.1 Peromyscus eremicus
TGACGTGGGCCAGCAGGATAGTCTTAGCTACAATCTTGTATATTACTATATGATATAACATAAATACATAATTTGTGTATATCTACAAATAGTACATAAATAGATAATATTTTCTGTAAGCACGTTGATTTATATAAAAAGCATTCTGTTTAGTGTCCTGTACTATACTATTAAATATTAGACAAGAAAAAAATGGAAATAAAGACTGTTTCATGGAAAAGTACAGATATTATATATACTAAGTGGGTCAATAATAATGTACAAAGTAAAAAATTCATATGTTCCTTTGTTTAGTTAAAATCATCAATAATATTTAAAGCAAATTTAACTGTGAAAAATGAAAATAATGGCAGTCCATACTTGATATTATTGTACACAAGTACAAATTATACATCTTTAGCATTAAGTAATTTAAACGTATATCTATCTTTCTGGAATGATATTAAGGCTCGCCACTAATTTACAGGTGGCACAGCAGACAAAAAGGCAATCAATAACCCTTTTCTCTGCACTCCTCTTTGAAGCTGGAGTTGAGTGTATACATTCATGTCATTCCTGCTCTGGTGTTATTTCAAACACCGATAATAGGGCTAATGGGAAATTGTCCCTCACTTATTGATAACAGATATATCTAACATCTCCATGTTTTCTGTTTTTATTGATGTATGGATGAAGACTCCTGAGACTCCCTTAGTATATGCCCAAGAATGTATAGCTGTATCTTGAGATAGAATTGACTCCCATCTTCATGAGATACCACACTTGAATTTCATCGTGGCTGTACAAGCTTGCACTCCAACCTGCAACTGATGAGTGTTTCCCCTATCTCCGCATCCTAACAGCTTTAGCTTCAATAATTTCATAGATCTTAGCCATTCTAACAGGGATAAGATGAAATCCCAAAGCAGTTTGATTGCATTTTCCTTATTAATAAAGATGCTGAAATTTAAGTGTTGCTAAGATATTTGAAATTCCTCCTTTGAGAATTCTCTATTTAGATCTGCACCTAATTCTGTAATTGTGTTAATTGTTTCCTTGATAACTAGTTTTTGAGTTCTTTAGATATTTTGAATTTATTCCTTAACAATGATGTTGTAGTTCATTAAAATCTTCTGTCATTCTATAGATTGAAAATTTGCCCAAAAGATGTATCATTTGCTTTGCAGAAGCTTCTCCATTCATGAGGTCCAGCTTATGAATTGTTGATCTTAGTGCCTGCACTAAGGGTGTTCTGTACAGAAAGGTTCTCCTTTGCTGAGTTCAAAGATATTTCCATTCTCTCTTACATGTTAATCTTATTTTATGTTGAGGTATTTGTTCCATTTGGAGTTGAATTTAGGGTGCTAAGTACATGCCTATTAGATTCTTCTACATGTAGCCATCCAATTTGACCAACAAAATTTGTTAAACATTTCATCTTATTTCCAATGTGTAGTTCTGGATTTTTTTTAAACTTTTATTGTTTCTTTGTGAATTTCACATCATACATCCTCTTCCCAACTATCTCTCTGTTCCCCCACATTCTCCATCACCACTCGCAACCTCTCCCCCCAAAAAAACAAAATTTAAAAGAAAAACCAAAAAAAACCCAAACAAAACAAAGCAAATAATAAGCAAAACAACAACAAAAACAAAATACAAAAAAAAGAAGAAGAACCTTGTCATGGAATTTGTAGTGAGGACCACTGAGTACAGTTAACCTTTTAGACCATATAACTTTACTTGTATGTGTTCATTGGTTTGGTTTATCAGCTGCAGGAGTTCCCCAGTATAATTTTTAAATGTCAGTTATGTATAATAACCTATCACCTACAAATAATGATACATTGATTTATTCCTTTTCAAACTGTAGTACTTAATTTTCTTCAGTTGTTTATTGTTCCAGATAAGACTTCAAATGCTGTATTGAATAGGTATGGAGAGAGTGGAAAACCTTATCTTACTCTTGATTATAGAGGAATTATTTTGAGTTTCTCTCCACTTAAGTTGATATTGGCTATGAGCTAGCTGTAAACTATCTATTATATTGAAGTACGTCATTTGTATTCTTAATATTTCCAGGACTTTTTTCATGGAAGGTTGTTGGATTTTGTCAAAGGCCTATTTGGCATCTAATATGTTTATATAGTAGATTACATTTATTGATTTTCCTAAGTCTAACTACCCCTAAATTTCTGGGATGAAGCATAATTAATTGATCATGGTGGATGATCTTTCTGTTGTGTTCTTATGTTGGATTTGCAAATTATTTTATTGAGTATTTCTTCATCTATATTCATCAGGGAAATTGTAATTGTCTCTTTTGTTGATTTTTATAAGGTTTGGCTGCCAGGGTAACTGTGGCCTACTAAAGCAAATTTGGCAATGTTCCTTCTATTTCTATTTTGTTGAATAATTTGATAAGTATTGGCATTAATTCCTCTGAAAAGCTCAGAAAATTCTGTGCTGAAAACTTCTCATCCTCATTTTGTTTGTTTTTTTTGTTTTTTTTTTTTTTTTCCTTTTTGGGGTTGGGAGACTTTTAATGACTGTTTCTACTACACTCGAGTTTGTGAGTCTATTTAAATTGCTTGTTTTACCTTAATTTAACTTTGGTAAATGATAATCTGGTAGAGACTGGTTTTAAAAATATGACATTATGATTCTTAGAATTTCCTTGGTGTCTGTTATGTTTCCCTTTCCATTTCTAATATTTTGTTTTGGATATTGTATCTCTTCCTTGTAGTTAATTTGGATAAATGTTTGTCAATCTTACTGATTTTCCTAAAGAACCAACTCTTTGTTTCATTGATTATTTGTAATTTTAGATTTTTAAATTAACTTTTACACCTGATTTTAATTATTTCTTGGCATCTGCTCCTTTGGTAGTCAATTTCGTCTTTTTTTCCTAGAGCCTTCTGATATACTGTTAGGTTGTAGGCACACAGCTTTAATTCATGTTGATCAGATAGACTTAGCAGTTGATAGCTCTTGCTGTTGTTACAGAGGACCCAGCCTTGTCTCTCAATCTACATAAGGGATCGTAACCTGCAGTTCCAGGATATTAAATGGCCTCTTCTGACTTCTGAAGCCTCCTACAAGCATGAGATGTACATATATTCTCATATACACACAAATAATCATTAAATTTATCAGTCAACATATATTCATATAGAGACACAAATAATCATTAAATTTACTAATCAAGAACTCTTTAGATTTCTAAACACAGAACAACACAGTAAATATTCTCATTATTAATAGTAATGGAAGATGTTTAATATTGTGTTGTTCACATATCGGTACATTGAACAAAGTTCTTTTAAGATGATCGCTTTGGGGTTCAAATTTCAAAACAACATTGGTTTTCTTTCAAGTATAAAAAAATGCAATCTGGAAAAAAATCAAATAGCTTCAAATACATTATATTTGAATGTGAACTGTGAATATTAATTTCTATAGATCAAAGTCCAAATAATTTTAGAAAAAAAATGACAATGATTCCTGAAAATTCACAATGTATCTTCATAGTCTTCAATACAGAAAAATCATATCAAATACAAATTATTTTCTAAAGGTGTCACTGAATATATGAACTATACTCGATGTCAGGACCCATGTCCAGAAATAACTGCAAATAGACTTTATTTGCAGATGTTGTTGTTATATCTTTTTTTTTTTCATTTAATTTGTGTTTAGTTACTTGTTTTGAATTTGGGGGATTTTTTTTTTGAGAGAGAGAACATGAATCTGGTTAGGAAGAGAAGTGGTTATAATTTGAGAGGTATTGATGGTAAATAATATGATCAGAATGTATCACCTGAAATATAAATAAAAATAATTAATTATAAAAAATACTTATGTGCATGTGAAAATCCTCCTCTGCTGCATAATCTCCAAATACCTTCAAACACACAAACACATTTATGATGTATATGTGCTAACGATAATAATTCCTATGCTGGTAACCAATAATGAGTTCATCTTTTTAGTCAGTAGTATACTATTCTGTTGTTTAGTACAGTTTGGACTTTGGATATTGACATCTTTTCCATTTTGTCCCTGAATACAGGCTGAGCTAATGATGACATATGGTCTTAGATATTCAACTTTCAATGTTGAACACTAAACAACCACTTTTCATTACAGTGTTAGCTTGCTTTAGATGGAGCATATTAATAACAAAAAATTCATTGCTATTACATATGGGAGACACATTGCTTAATAAAAATCATAAATAAATAAACAACCAAGTAAAACAAGGTTTCTTGAATTAATTACCTAATTGTAAGACTGTACTAGCATATTTATTTCTCCCCTGGAGAATCTTTATGTACTTATCCCTTTGCTCAATAAGCTGGAAAATGCAGAAAATAGAAGATTTTTTTTTCTTTTTTACCTTGGCTAGATAAGCTTCTGTTTGCACTGGACAGCAGATATCCATCGCTACTCATACATCTGAGAATAAGTCATAAAATTCCCCACACATCATAAAGGACCTCCAAATACACATGTGCTTGTTGGTTTATTTCAATTTAGTAAAAATTAAGACACTTGGAAGAGGGAACTAGATTAAGGAACTGCTTCCCTCCAATAGATTGATTTATGGGCATCTTTAGGGTATTTTCTTGATTGGTGTTGATGTGTTAGGCACAGGCCCCTGTGGGTGGTGCCAGCCCTGGGTCAGTGGACCTGAGCTGTTTTAACAAAAGTAAGATGAGTGAGACCTTGGAAGAAAGACAAAAAACAGCTATCCCACGTAGGTCTTGCCTCTGTCCCTGTTTGAATCCCTGCCCTGACTTTTCTCAGTGATGGACTGTGACAAATAAACCCTTTCTTAATCCCAGATTGATCTCAAGCAGTGATTTATCACAGTAACTGAAAGTAACTATGATACATTCCCTTCCATCAAGGTTGAGGGAACCTTTGGGATGAGGGGGAGGGAAGAATATCGGAGCCTTATTGCAGTGGTTTGAATAGAAATGGCTTCCACAATCTCATATGTTTAAATGTATTGTCATTAGGATGTAGCACTACTTGAGAGGGATTATAAGGCATGGCTTTGTTGGAGGAAGTGCAGCACTGGGCCTTGGAGTTTGGGTTTCAAAAGTTCAAGCTAGGGCCGGTGTTTCACTTCTCACTGCCTGCAGATCTTTATGAAGAACTCTCAAACTACTTCTCCAGCACCAAATCTACCTGCATGCTTCACACCATGATGGCAATGGACTAAATATCTGAACCTGTAAGCAAGAGCCAACTAAAGGCTTTGCTTTATAAGAGTTGCTGGGATCATAGTATCTCTCCCTATCAATAGAACACTAAGACACTGGGGTTAGTTCCATATCAATAGAACACTAAGACATTGGAGTTAGGGCAAAGTGCTGTGAAAAGCTTTCCTCTGGCTGTGGTATGATGAACCATAGCAGCTGTGGTTACCTACACAAGCATTCCACGAGATCAAGTCAGTCAAATTCCATTACTGGAGCTGTGAACAGTTGATGGCTTGGTGAGGGATAGTCTTTTTTCTTTGAGTTCTGACAACTGATAAATAGCTCTTGTATCAGTGGATGACCCCATTCACATATGCAAATAGGCAGCACTAATTTTAATGTTAAAAACATAAAAAAGAACATCTGAAGTGTGAAAGATATTTTCGAGGTAGTTCAGGGAAAACTAAAGGCAGGAAATGGACAGTGAGCATAATTGTGATACTATATGAATTTCTCAAAAATATGAAAATGTATGTATCATTTCAAATATCTTCACTTTTATGTAGTTTATAAAAAATTACAATTTGGAAAAAGAAAAAAAGTCTTTTTATTAATGAAAATTGATATAAAGTTTTATTTCCATGGAGGGGGTTATTTTTGAATTTCAAAAAAAAAAAAAGGTAAACCCGAATATAAACCACTTAGGACCTTGGATTTTCTTGTTTCTCTTCTATTTGATAGGATTAACCAAAATCAGATAATCCATTGTATTAAAATTAAACAAGAATCATAACTTTCAACTAAACAACGGATTTTCTGTTTTTGCTTTTGCTCTTCCCTTGACCTATTTCCCCTCAGGTTTGATCAGTACTTTGGTCTTGACCCTGTGTCTGCATCTCTTGTTCCTTTCAATTTGAAGGCTGTGAGCCCTCTGTCGGTCTCTAGTTCCTATACCTACATGTTACTTATTTACTTCTGTTTACTTGTATGTTCAAACCTCCTCAGATCTGACATGACAAACTGACTTAAAACACAAGTCACTCTTTACATCTGAGCTTTCAAACTCTTCAGAATGTTTTCTCAATTCTATAACCACCAATTACTACACATAACATTCGGTACTTACTTACATTTAGTGACCATTTTCTTTCTAAGCTGTTACATAAATACTTAGTATCTTTCAAGCTACAAGGATAATCCCTTCCAGGTAAATGAACTGGTTTCTGAAAATAGTATTACGTAGAAGTTATTGGTTTTGTTATAGGCAAATTAGCATGCAGCACAAAATATTAACACTGTACTTAATTCTGAGTACAATTTTATTTCAAACCATGCTTGAGATAATTAATATTAAAACATATAAGTAGAGGTTGGGAATTTTGCTCAGTCAGTAATATCTTGTCACACAAACATGATGTCTTGAGTTCAATCCTGAGAAACCACATAACATCTCAGTAGAGTGATACACAACCATAATACCAGTCTCCAGCAAGTGAGAAATCAGTGTCTCAAAATCAAGGTGGATAGTTCTAAAGAAATGACAGCCAAGTTTGGTTCTGGCCTTCACATGCTCACACATACATGCACATGCACAGAAATGTATACATATATCTATACTTGCTTAACTTTTAAACACAAAAGGCATAAATATAATAACTGATGTGGTGTAAAACTAACAAAAGAATATTTAGTGCTGGAGAGATGACTTGGTCAGCAGTGTTTGCACATTGACCATGAGCACCTGAATTTGATCTCCATAATTTCACCAAAAGTCAGGCTTTCTGGTGTGTTCTTGCAATCCCAGGGCAGGACAGAAGGAAACAAGGATCCCTGATGTTCCTTATACAGTGTGCCTTGCTGACTTCACTAGCCTCAGGCTTAGTGAGACATCCTGTCTCAAACAATTAGATAGACAGTACTTAAAGAGTGACACCTGATTTTGATTTCTAGGCTCCTTATGGATGTCTGCACAAACCGAATATATTCACACATATCCATGCATATACATACAAAAATAATAAATACAGTAATTATAATATTTGGTGCATTCATATACCAAGCACTTCAACTACTAGTTTGAAAGATATGATGTATATAAACTACAACCTAGAAATTGGTGAAATTAGTAACTAGGGGTTTTGTTGTGCTAAGTATGACTTCCCATTCACTGAATATTTTAGAACATTGCAGGGGCAGAGGTTTGCTTGTAGATCTGTGTTTGGTAGACTCGCAAATATTTTCTGTACAGAAGAACATATCACCTGTCAAGTTTATTATTCTATCAAGAATGAATATATATCCACTGTTACATCTAATACAACTGTCTTAGCATGAGTTTGGTTGAATTTCTCTCTTTATTTATGTGATTACTTAGCATCTTCTCCAGAACTTAAATTGATCTTAACATTTTATTTTTCCTCTCATTCACGAAAGAGATAAATAAAGCCTTTGGCACATGTTTACCTTATCTTTATATAAAAAGCATATTAATATTTGGCAAATTAGATGATTTTCTGCAGGTAGCATTAAAATGCTACTTTGGGATTTAGTGTGGCCTAGTGTTCTAACTATTCAGTTGAAGTTTGAAACTGTACTTCTTTCTTTGGTGTCATTCTCACAAAGTATTCTTGCTCATTTATTCCAAGCTTACGAATCATTCTTTTATTTTTTTGTTTTTGCGCTTTCATACATATATACAGCATGTCATATTCATTTCACTCCTATTCCTTCCTACCAGTTCCACCAGGGCCTCTTCCATCACATCTTCACCCCAGGTTCTTGTCTACCAGACAAGTAAAACTGTTAGAGCTTTGGCTCTACGTGGCCAACCAACATTCACACTTTACATTAAGGTTCCTATTTGATGCTTCATATTAAAACAATCCATAGCAATGATTATAATATAATTAAGACAGGGTATTTTGTTTTACTTAAGATTCTTCTTGTTCTACTTATTCAGCACCCCCATTCCAAAACTAGAAATCAATGATCCTTCCATCTGCCCCTTCTAATTGTTTATATTCTTGCACTCATTCTATGGATATATTGTATTGATTGGATTCCATCACTTAGTTAAATCCATTTATGATTCATCCATGCCTTTCCTTCATTTGGAATTTTATTCAGTTTTACCATATTAATGTCCCATTACCTAGATGCCTCATAGTTTTATTATCTATTGACAATGAACCACAATATTTTTTATTCCAAATTTGGGTAAATATAAAGAAATGTATTGAAAATATACATTGAAGTTATTTTGATAAACACAGTTCTGAATTGTTTATGTAATTATAAAGGAGTGATATTGCTGAGTTATATGCTATTAGTTAGCTCAGTTTTATAATATACTGTTAAACTCACTTCTAAATTTTCTGCACATTGTCACTAACACTAGGAAGTATGGAGGACTATGTTTTTTTACTGCTTTGTCAACATTTAGTGCCATAAATATTCCAAATCACAGCCTTTCCATAGATGTGCAGTGCATTTCATTTTAGCCTTCCTTTGTGTTCCCTGAATGACATGAGGTGGGTCTTTGTTTTCCCATGCTTATTTAGTGTCTCATGTGTTCTTGTTGCCTTTCAAAAATCTTTGTCCCATTTTAAATTTAGTTATTATTTCTTTTTGATGTAGAGTTATGTTTATTTTCACATTTTAGATAAGGCTTATGATGCAAAAGTATTTTGCAAATGTTTTCTCCCAGTCTGTTTCTTGTCTGCCCATTTTCTTATTGTTTCCTTTCACTGAACAGATGCATTCCATTTTAATGAAGTTCAGCTTGGCAATTATTCATTTTGTGAATTTGATCTTTGAATTTATACCTAAAAATAATTTGTCATCATATCCAATGCTATCCATATTTTCCTATTTTACACACAAGAATGATTATAGATTTGCATTCTGCATTTAAGATTATGATGTACTTTGAATTAGTTCTGCAAAGGTTAGAAGGTCTGAATCTTGATAGGTTTTTATTTGATTGAAATTTGAAGTTACTATAATAACTATTTCCTCTTATCTTACTTACCTAAATTGGATTCAAAATTCTTGACTAGATTACTCAATAGAATTCTTGCCACTGCTTAGATTTTTAAATTCAACATGACCATTTAACTTTATCATTAAATGAGAAATGTTAAAAGAAAATAGAAAGCCAATCAGATGCTGAAAATATTCAAGAGTTTGATAAAACTATAATCATATATCTGGATAATTAACCACATGTGGTTTTTAATGGAATATACTGGAGATTTTTGAAGTAGTACTGTTATATAGCATGACGTGATAACTATTAGCAACATTGAAAATGTACCTCCTTTCAGAATAATGAAGTGAAATTAGTTCCAAGATGTACTATTTTGTATGTTTAACCCTGCCAAGTCAACCAATTTCATGCTCAGTGACAAATTACTTTCTTTTTTAAGTGTTATTTCATGTAAGGCTCTTGTTGCTTAGTCCTTAGAGAGATAATTAAATTTTAAAATTTGTATTTTTAAATTAAATATGTCAGTTTTTAAGCTATGAAAGTGATGGTAACTTCCTGTGTTGCAATGAAACCGAATCATTGTTTATACTTTATTTTATGGCTGTGAAAAAAAATAACTTCAATTTCTTCTATATTTGTATATTGAGCTTTATTGCTACTTTTGTTTTGCTTTCATTCTGTTTGTGGTGGGTGCAAAGTCTCCTTTGCTCACTTGCATCCCGGACTAGCTGAAATCTTACAGCAATCCTCCTGTTTATACCTCAATTGCTGGGACTGCAAGTGAGAGCCGCCATGTCTGACTTTATTTTGGTTTATACAGTACAGTACGTAATCGCACCAAAGTCACAACTTTTGACTGTATGGCAATGCCTTGCACCTATATGAAAAATTTGACGTCAATAAATTTTAGTTTTCATGTCTTCAACTGCTCTCTATTTTAAAGTTATATTTAAAAAATAATTAAAAGGTAGCCAGGCTGTGGTGGCACACGCCTTTAATCCCAGTACTTGGGAGGCAGAGCCAGGCAAATCTCTGTGAATTCGAGGTCAGCCTGGTGTCCAAAGTAAGTTCCAAGACAGCCAGGCCTACTGAGCATGTTCCAGGACAGGCTCCAAAGCCACACAGAGAAACCCTGTCTCAAAAAATAAATAATTAAAAGGACTCAAATTAATTAAAACACAACGTTGTTTTCTAATATTTGTGTATTGTAAGTACCAAAATCTTTAGAGTGCTTAACACAGAACATGTAGGCATTTGATACAAAACTCAATATATAACCTGTTTTTCAACAACATTAAAGCGCTAGGAAGCTGGCTTGGTTGGTAAAGTGTGGGCTACGCAAACATGTGGGTAGTGTTCCATCACAAGCACCCACACAAAATGAGTGCAGGTGTGTGCATATTATCCCAAAACTGGAGAGACAGAGACAAGAGAAAATCTGATGCTTGCTGGCCAGCGTTCTAGCCAAATCAGTGAGCTCCAAATCCAGCTGGAGATCCTGTTCAATAAGTACATAGACATACAATCACATGCACAAGCATACACACTCACACATGCACAAAATGAAATAACATAATTTTAGTTTTTAATGCATTGTTATAACACCAAAACAAATATGTATGTGACTTGTGTGTGTGTAACTTTATGTAAAACACTGTTAGTGTGTCCCAATCTAATATATACCTAAATTCATCAGTTCTGAAGCCAAATATATTTTATTAGTCAAATGCTGTCAGCACTTTTGTCTTTATTGTCACAGATTGCCAAATTTAATGGACATGTAATTGAAAATATGCTTTTCCTTATTGAAAACAGACTTCATATAATATGTTCTAAAAATATATTTTAAAGTACTTCATTCACTAAACAATACACCACATATTTGTAAATGTTATATTGTATCAGAAATTGTAATTATTCTATAGAAATATTCAAATACATATGAGTACTGATGGTTTTGTGAAAATACTTGATCTATTTTACATAAGATATGTAAATATCCTTAGTATATTGTAACCAATCCATGGAGACTGCTAAAGAATGACAGCATTTGTTTGTATTCTTTATCTTCTCAAAAAATAATATTTAGTTCAGTGGGGCTTTCTCAGCATCAATGGTCAATTATATATCATAGTAGCTTTATTAAGGGCTTAGCTATGTGACTTACTTAACAAATAGAGTATTATCTAACGCAATCTAAGTAAATGCCACTGTGTGCTTCTATATAATAATTCTCCTACAATTATTATCATGCAAAAGATGCTTCCTTGGGTCACTGATGTTCCACAGACCTGTGAAAAAGAAGTAACACAATGTCACAGACCAAAGCTAGTTGTTATGTGACTTCAAATAGAACTTTGGGGGAGGTTTGGCAGCAGCCCTGCAGACTCACAAGTGGAGAAAAATGCTTATTGTTGAATGTTTTTTAGTTTGATAGGTGCATACTTGAACAGCACTCTGCTTAGAATGCCTAACTGATAAATGATGACTTGTGTAGTTGAAACATCATGATTTAAATCCACAATCTTCCTTCACTGGTTCGTTGTATACAGAAAGTAAGATAGTTCTTTGCAGATATTGATATGGACATTGTTTTTACCATGTCGTTTTTTCTTCTGAATCAATGTGGAACAAAATGAGTAATAGGTGAAGCACATGAGGGTTTGTGTCAGGTGTTTTCATCATATGTTTATGAAGAGAGAGACCAAACCTCAAATATATATCAAGATTAAATTTATTAGTTTTATTAATATAATTTAAAATCCACACAGATCAAGCTAACTCTCTAAATATTTTTTAAAAAGATAGGCTACTCTCAAGTATGGAATATAAATTTCCCAAGTTTTCTGATTTATACTAAAAATCTGGCATGCAAACCAATTAAAAGGGGAAAAATTAGCTGAATCTGTACAATTTGAGAATTTGTGGTGAACTGTCCAAGGAATACTAGTTTATATGTCTTTACATGACATCAGGAAGATTCTGATTTTCTCTAATGAGAAATAGTAATGAAGCAAATGAAATCATCTACATTATTCTCCTTTAGAATTATTTTTGGAAATCTTCATTCCTATCCCAATTGAATCAATTAAATTATGATCATACTAAAATCCATGTTCCTACACATGGCAGAGAAAAAGGTTACCTCCCCATTCACACAACGATATAAGAATTGGAAGAATGCATGTTGTTTTTCCAGACCAGAGTTTGGTTATCAGTTGGCTTACAATAGCTTTCAATGCTATGATTCCCTATTTGTGAATCTGCAGGTGCATGAACTCACATACCCCCTCATAAGCAAGTTGACATTTGTGTACATGCAGACACACGTACACACACACACACACACACAAACACACAAACACACAGAGATATTAATAATAAAATAAATCTTAAAAAAAATGAAGAATTGAAAATTCTCGAAATGTGTAAAAGTGAAATCCCTCTGCAAGCAATCCAAATTGCCTTCAGAATGTGTTCAGCTATCTTCTCAGTGTTTCTTAGCCTAAATATCAAAGTAAGTATTAACTGGATTAATTAAATGAAGCAAGAGCAGTAAGAAAGGAGGGTTAAATGTAATAAAAAAGACTAAAATATAAAGAATTTGACAACTTGAAAATCTCAAAGGAACCTTTGTTATTGCATATATGTGAATCTTGCATCATTAAAAATAGTGCTTATTTTGAACAATTATGGCAAGCAATCATGCTTTTACATACTGTGTGAATTACCTGAAAGGAGCACAGCTAAAGCCAGTTAGAGCGGAAGCCACAGTTGTACTAATGCACCGCTATCTTGAGTGTGAAGACAGATCTTTGAACAAGTGCTGAACGTGTTCGCCTCCCGCTCTGTTGTACTGGGGTTGTTGCAGTGTTTTTCTGAAGTGCTTGCTGCCACCCTTATCAACAATGGAAATGAGCCTGTGTCCAAAAGGCACTTCCATTTTCAAAACCACATTATTTTTCACAGAAAGTCAGAGTTTTGCGAAGACTTGAGTTCTCTGATTGGCATAGTTCTGAAGCAGAAAAAAAAAAAAAAAAAGAAAAAAAGAGAGAAAGTAAAACAATGGATCAACGGAAGAACTTTCTCCAACAATCCCAACTACTGCTAAGATGTGATCACAGCTCTGTGCAAAGAGCAAAGTTTTCTTTAGGAGCACATGTGATGTAGACCAACCTTCAGCCCATTTTACCATCAATGTTGGGAACATACTTTAGGTCAGGGCAGCCTTTTTAATGTGCGGCATGCAAACGCTGTTTTGGTCATGGTTGCTTTCCCACATACCAGCGAAAACTCACTCCAAAGTTCACCACAGTGAAGGATCTCCAAAGGAAAGGAGTCAAGACAATGGGCACACACTCTGTGTGTGTGTGTGTGTGTGTGTGCGTGTGCGTGTGCGTGTGCGTGTGCGTGTGCGTGTGTGTGTGTGTGTGTTATATCTTGTGATATATCACTTGGTTAGCATGTGTAGGATTTGCACATTTTACTTAAATAACATAATCCTGTGAAAAGAATGGAGGCTTTCATTTCTTTCTATTTCTCTTTTCTTTCTTTTTTGTTTGTTTGTTTGTTTTTCAAGACAGGGTTTCTCTCTGTAGTTTTGGTGCCTGTCCTGGATCTCACTTTGTAGGCCAGGATGGCCTCAAACTCACAGAGATCTGCCTGCCTCTGTTTTCAAGTGCTGAAATTAAAAGCGTGCACCACCACCACCTGGTGAGGCTTTCCTTTCTACGGGAATTAATGCAGGGTTTTAGCATTTTGTGTTCTCATGTTTGAGTGTATGGGGCCTGTGTTTATGTAAAAGAGAAATAATGCTTACATACATTGAGAGAGAATGAATAACGTTGAAAATTATAAATGTTTCTTTTCAGGTTGGACGATATAAATGTATAGCTGGATTTCTAGAATCCAGTTTGACATAATTATTAACAAAATTAGAGATTTTCTGAAGCTCTTTGGATTACTGTTCTCTTTCCCATTTCTAACCCATTCACTCATCATTCCTGACAGTCACAGAATTGTTATATGGCAACTGGTTCACTTGATTTTGTGGATTTCACATCCCAGCTCTCTGTGCATACATGCACACATGTACATATTTTTGTGTATACATATATTCATTTATTTATTAAATGTAATGTCTGATACTTGTATAAGAATATAGATATATAGATGTACACATGTTGACATCTGTAAGTAATTTGGATATGTATAAAATGTAATTCTGAGACAGGACTACTGACTCAGTAGCCAAGAGCATTTGCTTTTCTTGAAGAAGATCTGGGTTTAGTTTCAACACCCATGTGTCAGATCACACATATTTGAAACTTTAAGTTCAGGGGATCCAGTGGCTTCTCCTGGCATCTGCAGGTATAAAAAAACACCTCCGATACACATGCAAACATATAGGTAAAATATTCATACACATAAATCTAAAATAAAAATGAAATTAATTTTTAACAGATCAACAGAACATTCTGTTGCTTGGGTTTAATCATTTTGTAGTTCTTTTGTCAAGATTCCAAATTCTTAGTCAGTGTTTTAAAGAAAAACATGTATTTCCTAAGAATAACTGTTTATCTTTTTGTACCACTATGAAATCACAAGTTTCCCTACTGGAGCTACCTTACATGTGAGACAATAAGTGTATAATAATCACCTCCTGGTCTTGGGCCCAGGGTCTGATCATTACCTTCCTCCTTCCTTTCGGCCTCAACTTCACAGATCTGCTTTGTCTCCTTGCCCATGTTCACCATAGCAGCTCCATTGGCTTCTTAGTTTAATGTCTTTCCATTCACAAAGATCTTAAGCAATCTATACGTTCCACACTCCTCTTTCTCTCTTTTATCATTTTCTCCCTCCTGTTTCCTCTTTCTCTGATTCTCATTTTATGCTTTTTATTCCTCTCCTTTGTCTTTCTTGCCATTGTCTCCTTCTTACAAGTGTCTACTTACCTTACTTATGTCATAAATGTTATCTAGAATTTAAGGATAAATTTTACTTTATATCCTAAATTTACTTATACCTAGAAATAGCTTGTCTATCCAAAAGATTAAGTATAGATTGGATTCAGCAAATATTTTTTCCAAGCTTCTGCTATTTTAAATTAGCTCTCTTGATTGTTCGATTCTTTGTTCTAATGTCAACATTTATCTTAATGTTTCTGAAGATGTCAAATTTTCTAGGAATTAGAGTAATCAAGGCTCTGTCTTTGAATTCTTATTATCAAGAGTATTCAAACCTATAATTTTAACTGAAAAACACAATCAATGTTTACTATATTTGCAGAGGATCTTTCTGGATTATTAACAAGAAGAAATTGCATTTTCATCTGGAGCGAAATCATTAAAAGCAATCATTGTGACTGTTTGTACATAACCAACACTTTCACTTTCTTCTTCCTATTTCCACACAATATAGAGATACATTTTAATTACATATGTGAATTTAATTTCACATATATTTTAAATGTCATTTTAATACTCTAAGCAAAAAAGGCAATTTTCCAATGACACAAAATGCCTATCTATATTATATAATATGTGAATCTATGTATGTGTATTTGCTTCTATGGATAACTCTAAATATACATCTGTAAAATATTGCAGAAAACATCAGTCATTGGTGTTAGGAAGGTATATAATCTATCTCAATACAAAAAGTCTAAAATAGTTTGTTGTTTTACATGTTAGAAAAGCTTTCATTTTAATACAACTGAATATAGATTTTTAGTTAGAAATACATTGAGTTATTACACATGCATCAATTTATTAATGGGTACATATTAAAATAGATGCCTACTATATTAGTTCTAAATGAATATGAAAATATTAAACATGTAATTGGAAATATTAAATTTGACTTTAAATGACTACTAAAAGTACATTTTAGTAATAATTTGCCGTTTTTGGTCACTAATTTCATGGTTTACATTGAATGTGTCTGAGGAAGGTGGATATTTGTTCAAATACAGTTTGGAGTTTTGAGAGAGGATAAACTTCATACAAAATTCGCAGCTAATGGTAGACTGAGTAAAACTGATTGCTTTCTGAATTGGGAATGCAGTATGTCCACTACTTCAAAAGTCTTAAAATAAAATGCTCCCCTAAAAGAGAAACATTACTGTTTGATGGCCTTCAATTGCCACATTGCCTTAGTTCATGTCTCTCTAGACACCAACTGATTCATTTGTTCTTCCGGGAACTGTTTATGCCTGTCTCCAGAAAAGAACTATGCCATTAGAATTGTTTCATCCTAGACATTCTACCCGATATCCTCTACTACTGAACCCAGAATTTAATATCTTCCAATACTTTATGATCTCTTCCTAATTTTCTCTGTCTCTCTGTCTCTCTGTCTCTCTGTAAGTCTTTCTCTCTCCTTCAAACACACACACACACACACACACACACACACACACACACACACACACACAGCTATATTAGAGTATTTCCCTAGAGTTCTATGCCTAAAGCACCATTTCACACATCAAAGTGTCACATCTATTTCCATGTTATTTTTCTCTTTGTCAAACCAATTTTTTTTCATTTTCTGTTGAGAGTTTTTCTCTGCTTTCGTGAAGAAAAACATAGTCATGAACTAAAATACTATGATGGGCATCTGGCTTCTGTATTGGAGATCTTAGGAGTAAGAGATTAAAATAATGTGGCAACAATAACCAGAGCACGTGCAAAGGGAATTAACATTGATACTTTTCAATTACATCCTCACTGCTATTTATTAATACCACTGAAGGGCTGGTCTTCTCTGAATACCAAAAGAAAGTCTGATATGGAAAATAGGATATAGATAAGATAGGATAAAATGGGGGATTATTAATCTTACTTTTAAAGAGCAACTTGTTTAAAATGTTTTACATTGGTATAGATTTTAGTTTATTGATGCAAATTTAGAGTTGATTTTGTTCTAGTATTATATATATTTCTACTCTCTTTTGAGGTATTATGTTTATGTAACTCATTTAGATTGTAATGGATAATTAAAAATACAGGTTAATAATTAGTCTTCTATAATAGTCACACTTGTAGCCATGTTATTTAAGTTTTCTAGGTATACATAGATACATTTCAGATAGATAGGTAATCTTCAAACACTTCAAAGACCTACAGAAAATGGCATTTAAAATGTTTTTTAAAATTTAGACATTTTTAAATTTAAAAATTTAGACTTTCTGGACAGTGAGACATGTCTGCTCCTGGCAGCACCGATTTACTTCAGAGAGGAGGATGGGCATCGAAGACACTCCATATGGAGTTTATCTTCTTCTTGACAAAAATAGCCATTTGGGCAAGAAACTATTCTTGCCTGGACTGCTTGAAAAAATGTGTTCACTGGACATGCAGGACCCATAGGAAGGTGACCACTGAACTTTGCTTGGCAAAATGTTCCTTCAGGTTCCTGCTTCACAGAGGAAACTGCCTGACATTCTACATGACACAGAGAAAAGTGACTGAGAGACTCTAGACCTATGGGCTGAAGACAGATGCCCCAACTTTACAGAGGGTCTTTGGATGACTGTCCAGGCTGCCAGCTGTGTCTGTCTACTCTCAAAAGACTCCCGATAGTTGTTTGTGTCCTTCTCTTGTTTCTCAGTATGGTGGTATTGTGTTCCCCAAAATATTGTGCACCCTAATAAAGTTATCTGGGGTCAGAGACAGAACAGCCACTAGATATAAAGGCTAGAAAATGGTGGCACTCACATCTTTAATCCTAGCATTCCAGAAGCAGAAATCCATCTGTTCAAGGATACAGCCAAGCATGGTGACTCATGCCTTTAATCCTAGAAAGTGAGCCTTTAATCCCAGGAAGTGATGGTAGAAGGCAGAAAGGTATATAGGGCGTGAGAACCAGAAACTAGAAGCATTTGGCTGGTTAAGCTTTCAGGCTTCTAGCAGCACACTTCAGCTGAGAGCCATTCGGATATGAGGACACAGAGGCTTCCAATCTGAGGAAACAAGACCAGCTGAGAAGTTGGCCAGGTGAGGTTAGCTGTGGCTTGTTCTGTCTCTCTGACCATCCAACATTTCACCCCAATAACTGGCCCCGGGTTTGATTTTATTAATAAGACCTTCTAAGATTCATGCTACATCTCAGGTAATATTATATCATTCTGAGGTCTTTGATATAGTTGAAGACTGGATAGTTTTAATTTCCTTAGTTATGATAAGAGATAAGTTAGATATAAAACCTTAGACTCACAAATATAGAATAGGATATCTTCTTTAATTTTGCTAAATACAAATAGACTAGATATTATAAACAGACTAGATATTATAACTGTAATTCTTGCTTGACCATTGTTTTACTATATATAAATTTACTATGTTAAAGTTAAAATTTCCTTAATTAAAGTGGGGCGGGGGAAGTGCTGTGAATATTACTCTGTATAAATAAAATGCTGATTGGCTAGTAGCCAGGCAGAAAGTATAGGCAGGACAAAGAGAGAGAAGAATTCTGGGAACAGGAAGGCTGAGTGGGGAGACACTACTGCCACCAGGTAACATGTAAAGATACTGGTAAGTCACGAGCCATGTGGCGAGGTATAGTTTTATAGAAATGGATTAATTTAAGTATAAAAGCTAATCAATAGTTATCCTGAGCTAATGGCCGAGCAGTTTAATTAATATAAACATCTGTGTGTTTTTTTGGGTCTGAGCAGCTGTGGGCCTGGGCATAACTTGAAAAAACTTCAGCTACAAAACTCATTTTGTCTAGAGTGGTTGCTGTGGGAATGTCAACCAGTGGTATTTGATTGTTTCCTTTTCTGCCTCCAGCACTGTGCCCTTTTCCAGACACCCCTTTCAACCAGGATGTGAAACCTCCTAGCATTTGTAAGATCAACACCTGCTAAGCGGAAATCACTTCTTTGGTAGAGTTCATGATTCCTTTGGAAAGTTACATAGTAACACGGTTTGAAATTATCTTGTATATGCTAAGCCAGCTGGCCTGGGTATTCTCTGGCTTCTCATAGACACATGTTACTAGGTCTTCCTTTTATTTGCTTTTTAGGAATATGAAATCTGGTCCTCACAGAGTAAGTGTTTTATTCATTGAGTTGTTTCTCAGAACTCTGTTTGATGTGTGTGTGTGTGTGTGTGTGTGTGTGTGTGTGTGTGTGTGTGTGTTTGCATATGCGTGTGTTTGTATATGTGTGTATGTTTACATGCATGCATGTTGTTTGTGTGCTCATGTGTGTATGCATTATGTGTGTTTGAGTGTCACTGACAGTGTATGCATGTATGTATGCAAAATCAGTTCAACCTCCAAAAGCTTCTTTTTTCACTCTTCACTTTATTTCATGAGACAGTGTCTCTCATGAATTAGTCTGGCTAGTCAGTGAACCTTGGTATCTGCCTGTCTCTGCCTCCATTAGACCTTGAATTTTGAATTTCAGGTACCCATCCTAGTGTCTGCCTATTATTTGGGCTTTAGGTGCTAAACTCAGGCCCTCTTGCTTTCATTTTAAATATTTAATTTTCTGAGCCATCCTTTCATGCGTACAATGTGTTATTATTTTTAAGATTTTATTTTAGTAGTCACTGTGTGTATTTGGGTAGGTGCCCATAGATGCCAGAGGAGGATCACAGATTCACTTGATTATTATATAATTATGTGATATTTCCCTCCCTTTTCTTCCTCCAAACCCTCCTGTATATCTCACCTTGCTTTCTTCCAAAGTCATGGTTTCTCAGGTCTTTAATTGTTGTTAGATACATATATATGGGAACAATATATAAAAAATAACTCCATGTATTTTTATTTATATATTCCTAAGTATACAAATGCAACCAGCTCAGTCTTCAGTCTGTACAATGTTTATATATATATACACACACACACACACACACACACACGTTTTCAGTAACATGAATGAATGTAATCATTCTTCCTCTTCTTTCTGAACATGATCAATGTTAAATTTCCCATGCTACAGTTCATGACCATACACTCATGTGCTGATTGTAATTGGTGAGTTAAATAAATACTTATAAAATGTCAACGTGAAGATGATTGGGAGATGTGTTCGTTGTGTGGTGCAGTTCTGAGGGAGTTGGATAGGGGAGTGAGGGGTGACTATGATCAAGCTTCATTATATGCATGTATTAATTTTTGAAATATAAATATAAGCTAAAATTTAAAGAGATTAAGAATTATAAAAATGAAGATGCAGTGTTTTTTTTTAATAAAAGAGAAATATGATGATTTAGGTTGAAAAATGAAGAAGGAGTTTTGTACCTTCCTAAAATGGCAGTGTCATGTAGAGTGAATTTTAGGAAACATGATTTACTATGGGGCCAAATAACGTCACCCACAACCCATTTCTGCTAGGAACATGTTTGCATAACCCAGAAGTCACATTTCTTGTTTAAATCCTCTAGAAATTTTGTGAATAAACCACTGGGGGAAACCTTCCGATCATCACAGACAGCACTAGACTCCTCAACATTCCAAATAGTCAGTCCAAATATTGCTCCTAACTCAGTCTATAATATGCTCACTGTCTGTACTATCTTCATCCAGGCATGATGCCATTAATAATATGTGCATATGTTTCTAAGGACATATTATTACTATTGTCCTATTTGAATTATGCTATTATGCTAAGTCTTGAGGACATAGACTTCTTGGCTTCACTGTATTCTCTCACACTTTGGTTGTGTTAAATGTGGTCAAAGCTTTTTCTTTTCCCCTTCAAACAGCACCTAAACAATTACTTGCTATTCAGTTCTAAAGTCTCTCTTGTTACATTATTCATGCCTGTGTCCATGTGCACTTTGATACTTCTCTTCATGGTTTTCTATTAACAGGGTGGCATGTACCTGGAATATAGCCTCTGGAATGTTAATGTTTTTTGGCTGAGTTTTGCACAATCAGGAGCTTTGCCAATGCCTCAACTGAAAGGCAGCAAGAGGTATTGGCAGGCCTGACGGTCCAACCTCCAACATTTTCCCTTCTTGACTAAAATTGCATGCCAATCTCTGGCGTTGCCTCTCTGGCTTGGAGCAGAAACAAACACTAGTCATGTAGCTCTCCCAGAAACATCTCCAGTCATGGCTTCCCAGAGCTGATCCAGCTGACCTTGGCTTCGACATCACTAGCAGTGTGCCATGGTGTGGCCTTGATGGGTAATCTTCCTTTTGATCTAAAATGTGACTTATCCAAATATGTCTCAAACTAATTTGTGCCTGAATAACCTCTGAATTTTGTGTTTGTTTTTCAGAGTTTAGTTTTGAGTGTGTGTGTATGTGTATTTAATTATTCACTATCCTTATTGCTCAAAAACTTTGAAGACAATAATCCACATAAAATAAAACTCTACCAAGCAAAACATGTATCTAAATGTATACTTTTCTGTTATTTATTTATATATTAAAAATAGCTTATATATCAGATTGAGAAAGGAGAAAGATATAGAAACAGACAAAGGGAGAGAGAGTCAGAGGTAGAAAGTGAGAGTAACAGCAACACTTCTGTTTTTTGCAAAGGAAATAAATATTCTGCCTTATGCGAATTGTAATATGATTAACTTTCCAAAAATATGATGTACAGGAGAATTACGAAGTACAGAGCAATGGAGTTTTACCTAGTTTATACACTCAATGATTTTAAAAGTGTATTATAAACTTGGATTTGAAATATAAAGGGGAGAAAAGATCAGATTATGGATTGAAGGAATGTCTGTCCAAGACAAAGAACTTGATAGCTTGATAGCTACCAACCTATAAATAATTTTTCATTCTGGGAAAGATGATGAAGTAAGTTTTTTGGAAGGTTTTTATAATAAGTACCTAACTTATATATAGTATAAAATTAATTCATAATCCTCTTAAAATATCAAAATAGATACATTGTCATGCTGAAATTATCATATTGATATGGAATTCTTTCACTATTTTTAGTTATAGCTTATGATAATTAATTAATTGCATATATATTCATATGACATCTAAATTTCATTGGGGATAATAGGGGCTAAACTATGCTTAACATATAAATCTTGGTTATCAATGAAAGAACAATCTTGATTTTATTCACCGAGAGTTAGTCATTTTAATGGAAAGTCTGTATGAAAATTAAGCACACAGAAACGCTAAGGAGTTAATGTAAATAAAATAACAACAGCGCAGTGTTGGCAGAGACAGCAAGCACGCATTTTATTGGCTGCATGTTTGTGTCATTTGCTGTAATCATCTCTTTTACAAATTTGACTCAATTTCTACCTCAAGAAGAATATGCAAGCATAATATTGTGACGATAAATTATGAAGTTTGAAAATTGCTACAGTTCTAACTCTAGATTAGAATGGTGGAAAATGCATTTAGCAGAGAGAAAGTCAAACAAAGAAGTTTCTCTTTCAAAACATAGGCAAAATTCAAATGCGCAAGTGTTGAGAAACAGTCCTGAGTTATCAAAAATGAGATGAATAGAGAAGAAAAAGCTCTATCAAGCACACTTGGAAGTGATATTTTTTTTTGTAAGAAATTCTACACAATTGGCAATTAGCAACTCTTGTTTATTGTGCAACTGCAACTCTATTTTAGTCTTGTTTGGAAGAAAGCCCAGAGCTGAAATTGCATAGATAAGAGCTTTAAAAGAAGAGTAAGGTATTTTGATAACCCCCAAAAAGCGTGTGTTATGCTTCGCATGCCTGGGTTAAATGGCTTTTTATTTAAAGAGCTTATGGAAACAAAAATAAATGTTCCGAACAGTAACAGCCAGAGGGCAGATGACGGGCAATGTCTTAGAGTGAAATGATGGAATCACAGAATGTCTTTATGATGTTTTCATGTTGAAATGGGATATTTTCGGATTCTTTTAGGAGTTAAAAACCAATGTTTCCAAAGACAGTAACAACACACACTATAAGTACCATTTTGCTTGCAGAGCTTTCAGTATATAAAGCATAGGGTCAGACTGCATAATAGCTATTTGTACCTGTTTTAGTCTTCTGGGATTTTTCTTCTCAATCCCTTAAAATCTGACAATAAGTTCATACCAAATGCAACATTCTGATAAATAGCTTCAAACATTTCATGTTTATGCATTTTATTAGTCACCAATTATCCCTACTTTATATGCTTCGTGTTTCTTACTTTTTTCTTTTTAAAAGTTTATCTTAAATTTTATTTATTTTGGGGGAGTGGGAGGAGGGAGGAGGGAGGATCTATGGGTGGTATGTGGAGTAGAAAATTTCTTAATAAAGAAAAATAAAAAAAATATTTATTTTTAATATTTTTAAATTAATAGTAAATTACTTTGTTCCTCGACTGAATCAGAAGAAGGCAGCTAAGTATCCATATTCATCTGTCTCATTGTGACTGCAGAAGTAATTTGATCAGCTTCCTCAAACCCCACTACCATGACTTTCCCTGCAAAAATGGACAATAGCCTACAATTGTGAATCAAAACAGACCCTTCTTTGCTTGCTCTCTTGGGTGCTTTGTCACAACAAAGCATTCATCAAATAGATAAAGAAGAGTATGGACACCGATGTGATAAGCATAAACTTGTAGGTCATAAGCATTTGCAATATTTATGTAAGATAAATGTAAAAGAGTTTAAAATTTTAGGCTTGAAAACACATCTCATTTTAGAAGATGAACTCAATGAGCTATTTTTGTGGAAGTTTAGAAGACAAAATTGGAGAAACACACAACAGTAATCTAGCTCATAATGTTTTAGAGGAGAATAAGGATTGTATCAAGAACTGGCTAGAATCCATTCCTGCTGTATTCTGGCTAATACTCGGGTGGCATTACCCTCATGTCCTAAGAATTGTAATGAGGATGAATGTAGCAATAATGGATTAATTTTCTGGTAGAAGAAATTTTATTACAGTAACATTTATTCTGTGCTGCCCTTCCTGCTTGTGGCTTTGTTATTGTTCCAAAATGAGAGATAATAAAGAATGGAGCAAACCATCATTATGTATGTGTGTGTGTGTGTGTGTGTGTGTGTGTGTGTGTGTGTGTGTGTTTGTGTGTGTGTATGTGTGTATGTATCCCCTTTGGTTGAGAAAAGAGGTGGCATTTATAATTACAGAAAAGATAAAGCTGAGAAAGAAGTTACAATTTTATAGGAGATTGAGACCATATAAGAGCAACACCTTGCTCTGCATTGTGAAATGGTCCTTCAGTGCCAAGATCGAATCACCTAAGTCTTCCTCTTGTACAACTGCAAATCCATTTAAAAGGAGAAAGCCTAAATGGCTAATAAATGTGACCACCTAAGCTCACAGAAGCAAGTATACGTTCAGTGCAAGGAACAAGTTTGCATATCCAGGTGCCAGCAGAAGTTGACAGTATTTTCCAAGTTGTATTGAATGTGAAATGAAGGAAGTTGCAATAACAAGGTGACTGTGTTGTGTTACACCACAGTTCTAGAAAATCACCAAGTCCACACAGTTTGGCAAAACTGAAGACTTTTCAGAGAGGCCTAGGGAGTTGAGTCTATGAAGTTGCGAAGGTGAATCTTTTTTTTTTTTTTTTTTTTCGAGACAGGGTTTCTCTGTGTAGCATTGCGCCTTTCCTGGGACTCACTTGGTAGCCCAGGCTGGCCTCGAACCTACAGAGATCCGCCTGGCTCTGCCTCCCGAGTGCTGGGATTAAAGGCGTGCGCCACCATCGCCCGGCTGCGAAGGTGAATCTTAAACTGAAATAGAGCCCCCACCCCCGCTACGGTGTGTGGCATGAGAAAACTTGTGATGCCCTCTGAGAAAAGCATCATGTACAAAGTGAACTCAAACTAGACAGAGGTTATGTGTGCTTTAGGGTGGGGTGGGTGAGTGGGCCTGTCCACGCCTATTTATGAACCTACATGAGCAACACATGTCAGACCTGGAACTTCAGGAATTGGTATTTGCTGTGGTGGGTACGAGCTTACAGAGAAATGGCATGAAAAGCTATGACTAAAACAAATTGACAAGGGGTGAGTTTGGATAGTTAATACTGATCAACAATTTGATATCATTTAGAACCATTGAGATCTTAAACCTCTAGCTGTGTATGACTGTGAGCAAGTTTCTAGATTAGATAAGTGAGGTGAGTAGTTCTGCTTTATATGGAGGTGCACCATTCCTTGGACTGGTGTCTTGACATGAATTAAAAGGAAGAGGAGGGTTAAGCAACAGTATTAATCAATCTCTGTTTAATGATTGCTGATGTCATGTACCAAAGCCTGGCGCCATGACTTGCCTTTCTATCATCACAGACTGCACCCTTGAATTGAAAAAGACAATACCAGTCTTTCCATAACTTGCTGTTTTGAGATATTTGTTATGCTAACGAGGATACTGACTAGTACATTGTGATGGTTGATATTGTAAACTTAACACTGCAGAGACAATCCCCAGACATACCATTGAGGTTTTGGAAAGATTCAAGTTAACTCTGAAAACTTCTCTGAGAGATTGGCTCTTTATAGAAATGCCGATTTTTCCATCAAAGATACCTCTACAATAGACTACTGGCAATGGTCGAGAGAAAGCCCGAGCTGACCTACTGTCGTGATCAGATCACCAAACACCCTGTCATGATAGAACTCTCATCCAGTGACTGATGGAAGCAGATGCAGAGATCCACGGTGGCCAAGCCCCAGGTGGAGCTCCGGGAGTCCAATCGGTGAGAGAGAGGTGGGATTATATGAGCAAGAGATATTGAGACCATGGTTGGAAAAAGCACAGGGACAAATAACCAAACTATTGGAAACACATGAACTGTGAACCAATAGCTGAGGAGGCCCCATGGAACTGGATCAGGCCCTCTGGATAAGTGAGATAGTTGATTAGCTTGAACTGTTTAGGAGACCCCCAGGCAGTGGGACCAGGACCTGTCCTTAGTGCATGAGCTGTCTTCTTGGAACCTAGGGCCTGTGCTGGGACATTTTGCTCAGCCTTGGTGTAGGGAGGAGGGGACTGGACAAGCCTGGACTGAATCTACCAGGCTGAGCTGAATCCCCAGGGGAGACCTTGCCCTGGAGGAGATGGGAATGGGGGGAGGGTTGGGGAGGGGAGGCTGGGGGGTTGGAGGAGGAAGGACAGGGAATCTGTGGCTGATATGTAAAATTAAATTAATTATAAAATAAAATAAAAAGAAAGAGAAATGCCGATTTTTCTTGTGGGTAATACCTTTCCCTGGATGAGGCATCCTGGACTGCACAGAACGTAGAAGGAAAGTTGGGCACCAGCACACACGAGCTCATCCTTTGCTTTCTGCTCTTGAGGCATGAGGCATTCTCTACAACTCCTGTTGCTGTAGCTCCCCTCAATGGTGCACCATCAAGGGGTATTGTGAGCCTAGGAAAACCTTTCTCCCTTCCGTTGTTTTCTTTTGAGTTTTATATCACACAAGTAGGAAAAGAACTGAGAGTTAATAAAAGAAAAATCAGTGCATGCTTAAAGAAAAAAATCAGTGGGAAGGAGTAAAGGAATGGAAATATTAATGGGCAGGATTGCACTTTTAGCAGTAGGAGAGCAGCGTTTCTCTAGCGTATCCTCTTTGTCATGCTCTACTACCTAGCCATGGGCCCACAAATGCTAGATTCAAACAAATGTAGACTGAAACCAGGGGAATAATAGACTAAAATCTCTTTTCTTTCTTATAAGTTAAGTATCTATCTCAATCAAATATTTTGATCATGTAACAATATCATGGCATCACAGTAATATGAATATTTAAAAAAAAATATTAACACTAAATGCTAAATATGTTAGGTCCTAGAATGTTTTATGATTTCTATAATTTCACCAAAATTCTATAATTTTCACTGCACTGATTTTTTACTTAGTTAAATTTATTACTGTTCACATAACCTTCAAAAATGAATTGAATGTATGAATGAATATTTTTTAATAATTTTTATTCATTTTACATACCAACCACAGTCCCCTCTCCTTCCCCTCCTCCCACTCCCCTCTCACCTCCCTCCCATTCCAACCTACATCCACTCCTCAGAGAGAGTAAGGCCTCCCATAGGGAGTGAACAAAACCTGGCTGATCAAGTTGATGTAGGACCAAGCCCCTCCCCCCTGCATCAAGGCTGTGCAAGACATCCCACCATAGGGAATGAGTTCCAAAAAGCTGGTCATGCACCAGGGATAAATCCTGGTCCTACTACCAGGGGCCCCACAAACAGACCAGTCCACACAACTGTCACTCACATGCAGAATATCTAGTTCAGTCCCATGCCGGCTCCCCAGCTCTCGGTCCAGAGGCCTTGAGGTCCCAGGAGCTCGGGGCAGCATTCTCATTGTACAAAGAAAATAAAATTCTGTGCTCTATAGCAAAGAATGACTTTACAAAGAAAATGTGAAGTGACATTAACTAAGTCACATTTTAATCAATAATTGTGGAAGAAAAGTGAAAATCTCTGAAATCCGTTCTTCAATGAGCTTCACCTCTCGCTACACCGTTTTAAATCATCGTTTTTGGTCAGCTCCGCACCAGCTGCAGCCCTTGGGAGAGCAGGCTCTTTTCCTCCTCCCCTGCACAGCACTATAGACCTGACCCTGTTGGGGTGATGGATGAGCTGGCCCCAAGGATGTGAGCATAAGAGAACTGGTCTTACCACTCACCTATCATGAAGCAGAGTGGGTAGAGGAGAGATACCTTCCTTTTGCCCCTTGCTCCCCCCCGGGCCCCGGCCTGGACAAGAGGGAGACCAGGCCTCTGGATCATGAGAGTTGGAGAGCTGGCCTTGCAAGCCTGCCATGTGGTGGTGGCCAGGGCAACTGAAAGATGTCCTACCCCTCATGCTCCTCACACCCTGTGGAAGGCAAGGGAACTTATCCTGCCCCTCACCAGCAGAGGCAGCGTAGTACTCTGGAGGACTGGTGCTGTACCTTGCCTGGGCAGCACAGTAAAGCTGACCCTGCTGGCAGAATCATGGGCAAACCAGGCATGAGAGTAGGAGAGCGCCTCTCCGGCACCCATCTACCATGTGTTGGTGTGGGTGGGGAAGAGAAGCCCCCACACCGACCCCTTGCCACCTGTGGCAGGTGGGAGAGTTGGCCCTGACGTCACAAGAACCAGAGATCTGGCCCTGCCTCGCACCAGCTGCAGCACTCAGGATAGTGGCTCCTACACCTTCCCTGGGCAACAGAGTAGAGATGGGCCCAGTGTTGCAGGTGTCCCTGATCCGCCAGAGGGCAGGAGACAGGAGAACTTGCCAGTCCCTTATTGCTTACCAGATAAGGTGAGCTAGCTGGGGGCTGTGCTGGAGATCTCACTCTGGTGGTGAGGATGAGGGAGAGCTGGTAGGCGGATTAACCCAGTAACCATCCTGGCCCAGAACTAGGGCTACACGTTGGCCCATCCCAACATCCACCCATCTATCATCTGCTACAGGATCTCCATGACAGAGCCTAACAATAGGGTATCCAAGAG
The DNA here is from genome assembly GCF_949786415.1 of Peromyscus eremicus. Lineage (NCBI taxonomy): Eukaryota > Metazoa > Chordata > Mammalia > Rodentia > Cricetidae > Peromyscus > Peromyscus eremicus. The sequence continues at coordinate 21,271,679 of NC_081427.1, forward strand.
GAGTCCCAGTGAAGACCCAGTTTCAATAGTGTAGCAAAAGCCAGAGGCCTCAAACCTGACCAATGATGCATTGCAATAAACATTTGCAAGTAAAAATGTATGCTCTAAAGAGTATACTTCATGGCTCACTATGTCACACTATAACTTCCACAATGAGATTTTTCTTTTCTTTTTATTCTTTTAAATTTTATTTTGTTTTACTTTGGTGGGAGAATAGAACAGCAGAGGGTAGATGTGAAGGGATGGGGACATGAATGGGATCTAGACATATGACATAAAATACACAAAGAATCAATAAACATTTAAATTAGAAAAAAATCATTGTATAAAATTTTAGTGTGAATAACTTATTGTCATGATGCAGATTTTCAAAACAAAACATTCTTATATTAAATATATCTCCCCTTGATACACTCAGCCATAATTTCTTATGCATATTCTAAATTATCTTCCAAATGGTAGTTCATAGGATTATTTACCTTCACGTTTTGGGAATTGTCTAGATGCTCACTTTATTCTGTGGTAAAATGTCATATTAGAAGTTTTCTGAATTAAGTATGTTTAACTAAATAAATCAGAAAGTCTATAAGAAAAATGTGGGAGAAGTAAACACAAACTTTTCAATAATTATGCTAAATATACCTGCTCTTAACTCTCCTACTAACAGAGAAAGACTGATTAAGTTGAATATAACCAAGATCTAAATATTCTATGTCTGCAAGAAACATTAAGCTACCAAGGTTTCTTAATATGGATTGAAAACTATTATTAATTGAATTTCCTATATGGTTCAACCCCCACTGGGGTCTATTTCTATGTTTGAAAGAATAACAGACTCACTACCTTAGACATTTTCCATTATAAACTTTTGTTCTAAATATTTACTGTTCTAAGTATTCATGTTAGAAGTTAATACTTACTAACTTCTAATATTATTTATGACATATAATTATTTATATTATTAATTAATTCATTTTATAACATTATTTATAACATACAATGTGACTCCTAACACGAACTAATGTTAGAAGTCATAATACTTCAGATTATGACTTCTCTGTAGCTTGAATTCTAATTGGTTTTGATAAATAAAATCCTGGAGTCAGATATCGGGGGAAAGCTGAAATATCAGAAAAGCAGAGCAGCCAGCCACTAGAAAGACTTCTTTCCTCTAGCAATCTTCAGACTGAAAGGGCCAAGCTCTTATTTTCACCTGCCTTATCACTTCCTCTCTCTGCCCAGCCTTACCACTTCCTGTTTCCTCCTCCCATGTCCTGGGATCAAAGGCATGAGATCCCAAGTGCTAGGATTAAAGGCATGTGCCACCACTGCCTGGCCTCTAGTGGCTAGCTATGCACTCTGATCTCCAGTCAAATTTTATTTGTTAGAGCACAAAAAATATATCACTACACTTCTCTTTGGAATATCCACAGAGCTCTGATGGGAACATTTCTTGTGTGACCAGGGAAGAAGAGAGAGTATTACAGGAGAAGATAAGTGTAATATAATATTATAAAGAGAGGCAAGGAATAATAGAATATGAGGATTAAATGGGAGAAGGATCAGAGGACAGGGTATAAAGGTGGGCATATGTTGATGAGCAAACAACAATAAGAGTTTTGAAAAATGGTGGAAACCTACTACTCTAGAAGCTTCCAAAAATATATTAAAAGGTTATTTAAATGGAGTTATCATGTAATGGCATAGACAATGCCTCAGTTTGATATGATATGCTACCAAGTAGTATTCTTGGCGCTAGGAAGAGTTACATCTTGTTGAGTTGTTTGTCAAAGTGTTGCTATAGCCAAACATGGAAAGCTATTCCCAATGCTACAGGTCACCTTTCCAACCTGATACTAAGGTCTTATTGATGGAAACACAACTTTATAGAACTGAACACAGAAAAATCGGGCTGGTATCTAACTAGAAGCTGTCCCCCTACTGATTAGCATTCAAGACAACTGGAAGTTCCTATATACACTATCAGAGAAGAAAAGGAGTAATCAATCATACCCATCTATGAACCTTGCAATCTACAATGAAAAGCCTGTAAGATCACTGGTGCAAGCCTGACACAAATATTATGGGAATAGTGAGCCACATTTTTCTTGGGTTTAGAGTTCACTTCAGGAGCTAAAATCACTCTAGACAATGTTAATGAGGCCAAGAACCTGAGATTAAACAGGTCATAGGCCCTATGAGAGAACCTATCCCTATTATTCTGCTAAATGAACATAGCAATAAAATGACTCCTAATGACATAATGATATACCCATAATCAGTGCATCACTCTTCTCTCATTAGAAAGAGTTTTCTTGCAGTAGATGATAATTACTACAGAGATTCACAACTGGCTTACTTTGGGAAGTAAAGGACTGTGAAATAGTCAGATAGTTCTGATACTTCAGTTAGATATTGCCTATAAGGTTTTATAGATTCTTCTTATTATTTATGGCTGAAAACTAAAATATATATTTTGTAGACAGACTTTTATAACAGGTGGGGCTTGATTTTATGAATATTTCATCTCCATCTCTTTTTATATTTTACTTTTTGATTTAATAATATAGTGAATTGCATGTAATCTTTTCAGAGTATTTAATAGCCTGTATTAGGAAGGTTGGCTCTATTTGATTATGCTGTATTATCATTTAGTAAAATAATGGATTAGATTAACCAATATATATTCATCTAAATATTGATTTTGTAAATTGTAGATATCATTTATCTCTTTGGAAATTTTTTATTTTTTATTTTTTTTGGTTTTTCGAGACAGGGTTTCTCTGTGTAGCTTTGTGCCTTTCCTGGGACTCACTTGGTAGCCCAGGCTGGCCTTGAACTCACAGAGATCTGCCTGCCTCTGCCTCCCGAGTGCTGGGATTAAAGGCGTGCGCCACCACTGCCCAGCCTAAATTTTTAATTTTTTATTACTGGGTATATAAGGCATAGCTATGTATATATTTGTGTACTTATATACGCACAAATGCCCAATTATACTCTTGAGGATCTGAAGAAAACTTTTAGAAATTGAATCTCTTTTTGCTCTACAAGATCCAAGAATTAAATTCAGAGGAGCCTCAAATAAACATCTTTATATGCCAAACCCTATTGCAGACCCTCCCCCAAGTTTTAACCTCAATTAGATGTTTGGCATGCATTTTTTCATACAGCCTATACTGATTCCAACATATTCATATTAATTAATTAGTCATCATGCATACAGGTATGTAATAGCTTCCTTTTGCAGTCAACACAGGGTAGAGAAACATTGTTGAATGCTCTATTAATGATTAGGATACAGAATATCACAATGTACATTGTACTAATATAATACATACTTTTGATTCAGAGGAAACAAAATATCATGTTTTTGAAGTTTAATTTGGCAAGGAACTGAGGTTGGCCTCTGGCAATACTTATGAAAAATGCATCACATATGAGCTGACAATGCTATGTCATGAGATGATAAGAAAGAATAGCTAATAAAACTCCCTGCAACAGGAAATGAAAATAATTATGACAAAATGTCTAACTTTATTTTCTACAAGATTTTGAAGCACTAAATTTAATAGATTGTAATGTTAATTTTTGATTCATTAATAAAAATTTTTTAATGGACCATGCTTTACGCTGATGGGTTTTCTAAACATTTTAAACATGTACAATATGTTTTACTTTATATTTTATAACATACCTAAATAATGAAACATAGTGTGAAATAGTGCAAAACAAACTCATAGTAATTACCAGAGTTAAAAAAAAAAACAGCAATTAGTGCTTAAAATAAATAAACTATAGACATGCGAGATGCCTCAGCAGTTAAAAGTTCTAACTTTTGCAGAGCCGTAGTTAGTGGTGCACCTTTAATCCCAGCACTCGAGAGACAGAGCCAGGAGGATCTCTGTAAGTTCGAGCCAGCCTGGTCTAAAGTTCTAACTTTCAAGTATTGTAACTTGAATATGATCCTTGGGACACAAGGTTGAACATAAAAACTGGCTCCTGGAGTTGACTTTTTACCTCCCCATGAATGTCATAGACATACAATGGACTCATAAACACACACATCATAAGCACACATCAGTAACAATAATGTAAATAAGTGAATTCTATGTCAAATTACCAATAATATTTTGTAGTAATGCGTATTTAAAATAAAACTGAACATCCACAGTAAATATGCCCATCCATCTGTGCATTGTGTGTGTGTGTGTGTGTGTGTGTGTGTGCAATATATGCATATCTGTGTGAGCACAAAGTCCACAGAAGGTTATATGCTATGTAGCTCTTCTTTGAGACAGGATCTCTTACTGAGTGTGGAATTCACTGTGTTTCAGGTAGAGTGGCTCAACAGCAAACCTTAGCAATCCTCTAATCTCAGTTATCAACAGAACAGGGATTGCAGGTAAGTTCTTCCATTTATGTGGGGGCAGGTGTTCTAAACTTAAGTACTCACGGTTGCATAGTAAATGCTCTTGACCCACAATCCATATCACCATGCCCAAATACATCATCCCTAAAGAAAACAGGATAGTGTATATGTATGTGTATATATAATGACTAAAGAAATTTATAGCATAAAAATTGGTTGTAAGCATAAGAAAAGAAAGTTGAATAATACTTAAAATTCTAAAATATATGGATTAATTTTAGTTGGATGTTTCTTGATGTAAATGTATACATAATAGAAAATATTGTAGAACTATATACTGGACAATATTGCATATTTTTTGTTTCTTGACAATCCCACTTTGTCCTATTATTTTTCAGTTTGATTAATTAACAAAATTGACAATGGCTCATCTTTCTTTACAATAAAGAGAATATAAAAATGTTTTCTATACATAAAGGCTAGACAAATGTAGATATTAACTTGTAATAATAACAAAATAAGTGATTATATAAATTACAAATATATGTATTTATAAATACTGGTTTTATACATAACACATTTCCAGTTACAAAAGTCATTTAAAGCCAGTTTCCACTACCAAAGAATGTCAATTTTTGAGAAACATAATACTCTATTTCATTTATACATGAAACACATTTTTCTTTCCTCTTTCTATTCTACTGTTGTCTGTCTCCTAGAAATTCCAATACCAGAGCAATCTTCAACAATGACCCCATCTTTTATCTAACATCACTAAATCTTCTCTGAGACACCATTTCTCAGTGAGCATCTTATGTGAGTTTAAGGGTCTGTTTTGAATTAGTGATGTTTAAATAGTATTTGCAGTATGAACAATTATATTTTTAGTAATTTAATTAGTGTTTTTATATATAACAGAGTCTACTGAGACTAGGAAATAACTAGGTGTGATTAGGATAAAACAGTATAAAGATTGTTCTTCAAGAAAAATGTTGAAAATAGTTTATCATATTTATTGCTAGATATTTATGAAAACAATAATAGTCATATATACTCTTCACAAATCATTTATTAATCATAAAGTAGGAAAATATATAGCAACAGATATAAGGAAAATGATACCTGTAATAATATTAGCTTGAAATTTAGGTTAAAGACTATGACAATAAATCTATTTATTACTTTCTAATCATAATTGCACCACAATATTTCTTCCCTTCTACTCCCAACTGTAACAAGGAGATATTTTTAAACAAGATCTGATAAATTAATGGCTGAAGGGTTAGTGTTTGTTTATTTCATATTTTTTCTAGAGTATCAATTTTTACTTTCTATCTTCCTTTTTTTTAATAATACATAAATCTCCCAAATTCTTTCACAGACTTAAAAAGACAGCAAAGGAAAATGAGGAAGTTATGGGCCTTTATTCTGATAATAGATTCTAATGTGCTCTATGAACCGAATAGAAGTTCAGACATGAATAGCTATGACTTTGTAAATCTGCTTAGTGCAGTACTAAGGACTGTCTCTTTTTGTTATTCAAACAGTTACTATATTAGTAGGAAATTAATATTTCCCTGGTTAATGAGGATATGCAGCATTTTCGTATTAATATCTGAAGATTTGGGATATAACAGAATGTATACAGAAAAACAATGTTGGTATTTTGGTATGTAATACTTTCCATATGTAGAAAATATTGAGCCTTTCTTAGTTCAATGTATCATTATCAATATAGTTAGATAATTAATTCATCCTTCAATTTTTAAAATTCTATACTCATCAATTTTTAATATTGCCCCTTTAATTTTTGAGATTATAATGTAGTTACACACTATTTTCCTCTTCCTCTTTCCTTCCCTCCCAAACCTTCAATATATCTATCTTTGTTCTTTTGCAAATTCATGCTCTGTTTTTTATTGTTTGTTTGTGTGTGTGTGTGTGTGTGTGTGCGCGTGCGTGTGCATGTGTGTGTGTGTGTGACAGAGAGAGACAGAGACAGAGACAGAGAGACAGAGACAGAGAGACAGAGAGACATAGAGAGACAGAGACAGAGACAGTACAACATGCTCAGTTTGTAAAATGTTAAATGTATGGATGTTTTCAGGACTGACCATTTAGTATTAGATAAATAATTAATGTGCTCTTCCCTGGGGAAGACTAGTTTTCTGCTCTTAGCATTCCTTAGTTGCCTGTATTTATCTGTGTTTCGTTGATGCCTCATGGGCTTTTCCCATCGGAGTATAAATATGCACATAATTTTTAAAGGAGAATTTTCCATCTGGACTTATAATTCTCCCTTCAAGATCTAACTATTATCCAACAAAAACTTCACCCCCAGATATATGAAGGCCTCTTTTGAGTTGTTAGTCACTATTCTCCAAGAAATTTCCAAACTTTACAGACTATTGTTATTTATTTAATATACTCTCTTCCATGAGATGAAAGGTAAGCATCTAATGTTGAAGACACCATTCACTTTACACAGAAGTCCCAAAGGCCTCTGACCTGGAACTGATCTGAAAGCTCCCTGAGTACAAGCTTTCATGGTGTCAGAAAAAAAACATGCAGGCTTCCAAGGAGGAAAACAGTCTACAATCTTTTCCAGCAATGATGTCTGAGACACAACAATAACCAGGATTATTTCATAGTGCCTTAGTGGCAGGCATACCTTAGCAATGACCAATAGCTCTCTAATTGGGCTTAAGACCTGCTCAACAAGAAGAAAATAGTACTTGGTACTGTAAACTTAGATATAACTACTCAGGTCTAGTTAAATCACGGATCTTGAAAAAGAACTGTCACTTTACCAAACCAATGTAATTCCTAACCACATTCATTAAATCTTTGAGAATTTCAATCAAATTATTTTGGTTTAGTCATTCCCCTCTTCCTCACATCCCTCTATAAATACTCTACCTCTCTTCTCAACACTTAAAAAAATCATGGGGTCCAATTTGTGTTGCCCAATATTGTTGGGTATGAGAATTAAACTGAAGAATGATAAACCTACCAGAGGTCACCTCATTAAAGAAAATTAACTCTCCCTCTCCAAGAAGCCATCAAATAACAATTACTTCTCAAGTGGGGGCAGGAATTTGTTTTCACCTTCTCCTGCCATGCTTTGATTTTGTCTCTCTTCAGATTCTGTGGGTTGATACACATATTACAATAACTTTAGTCCATGTTACATTAACTATGAGTTCATACATGCATCTTCACTCTTCTGTGTGGAAAGCACAATTTACATGTAATTACCTACAACATCTGGCTCTTGAACTTTCTTCACCATCTCTTCCTTGACGATCCCTGAGCTTTGGGGGAAGAATGTGATATAGACATTCGACTTGGAGCTGAGCATGCTGCAGTTTCTTATTCTTGACATATCGATCAGTTGTGAGTCTCTGTATTAATTGACATCTACTGTGATAAGAAACGTCTTTGTTGAGTGATGCACTAATGTGTGAAGAGCCATAAGTCCTTTGGAGATTTTAAAATATTATGTCCATTTAGCTTTAACAGTAGTTCTCTCCTAATTACTATGACCTGTCTATCCAAAGGTTCGTGGCCCCCATATCATTGACAGATACGGATTTCATCTCATGGTGCAGGCTTAAATACAATCAGAAAGAGGCTGGCCATTTCCATACTATTAGTGTCGCCATTGGACCAGCAGTGACATCTTGACAGCATGGGCATTGTAGTCTGCAGGATTCACAGTCGGGTGATACGGAAAGCCAGTGGCCAATAAATGAAAATAAGCAGTCTATATCTCATATTGAGGTATTTATTTGCCAGCATGTGGTATCTAGATTTGTTTAGATCATCCTCACGCTAGTTATAAGCTTCCTAAAATATATACATATTTACAAAGTAGTATAGGCTTCTACAAGAATAAGTTTGCAATCAACCTGCTGAAATGATGTTTTGTGTTTAATTTTTTGTTTCATATTCTTTCTTCTACCATGCCTTCCAATTTCTACCCCGTTTCTTTACCCTTCATGTTCTATTATTGCTTTGATTATTGTGTCATCCTATCCCTTTTTCTTTTCTTTTTGCAATTTTTATTAAAAAATAATTTTATACATTATCTTCTGGTCACTGTTTTCCCTCCATCCTCTCATCCGAGATCCTCTCTTCCCCACTTTCACACTCATCCAACTCTATGTCTTCATTCTTTCTCTTTAGAGCCAAAGAGGAAAATTAAAAATAAATAAAATCAAAGCAGAAAAACTAGCCAAAACACACACACACACACACACACACACACACACACACACACACACTTGCACTATATATATACAGAAACATGCATGCACACACAAACAAAACCCATAAAAGCACAAGTTCCAAGACTATAATATACAAGCAAAAGACCTGTAAGGTTAAAAAAAAATGCTCAAAGTGACAAAAAAATTTTTCCAAAGATAATAGTTGTTGATTTTCTGTTGGTCACCTAATGTTGTGAATGGGGACAACCCTGGGGGATGGTGATTTGGTTAGCAACAGGAGCTCACGTCCACTTAAACCTCTCAGTGCTGGGACCCCATCTGGTTTGGACCTGTGCATGCTGCCACAGTCTCTGTGAGTTGACAAGTGCCTCTGTATTTTGTGTCTGAAGACACTGTTTCCTCATTGTCCTCTATCCCTACTTTGGCTTTTATTATAAACTATCCGCTTCCCCTCCCCTGCATAGTTCTCTGAGACCTGATGGGAGGGATTTGATGAAAACATCCCATTTAGGAGTGTGTGTTCCAGTGTCTCTCAATCTGTGTCTATTTTCCAGTTGGGGGTCTCTGGATTTTTTGTCATATACTGCATGAAGAAGCTTCTCTGATGATGGCTGAGCTAGACACTGATAGAGTATACTACATCAAAATGGTACCAAAAATATCATAGCAGTCATTTTATTGTTGTGGTCTTTTATTAAGAAATTATTTTATTAATAAAAAGAAAAACTTGTAATGGCTCAGAGGTTAAGAGCCCTGGCTGTGGTCTTTTATAAGAACAGCAGTATTTGGGTTTCCTCCTAGGCTCACTCCTAACTAATCTCAGGTTATTGGCCAACCCAGTCATATCAGGCATGGATTCCATCACATGGCCTGGGGTCTTAAAACCAAGTAGATAGTGATTGGTTATTCTCACATCATATGTACCAGTGTTGCATCAGTATATCATGCGGTAGTATCACCCTTGTAGATGGAAGCATGTGCAGCTGGTGTGGTGTTTACCATTTTCCACTGGAAGTGTGCAAAATACCTTTCAGCACCATGAACAATAGTCAGTAGAGGTGAAGGCTCTAGTTAGGCACCAGCTTGACTCATCCACGTTCAATGAGTTATGTAGGTGTTTCCTTCAGCAAATGGGGTCCTACGTATCATCAGTTTATGGAGGGCAACAAATAGCCTTGGGATTAGCCTGAGATGTTTAGGGGTTTCCAAGGGACATTTTTGGGCAGCAATTCAATCTGATATACTCTATTCCTTACACTGGAGGTTTCACATGGTGGTAAGAACTGCATTGCTGGGGCTTTGTCTCCCCTGTTATTTGGTAACTGAATTTAGATTCTGTTCATTTATATTTTAAGAAAATTGTGCCATAGGAGTTTTCCATATGACCACAGAATTTGGCGTAAGCGTTAATTGTCTTTCTCCGTATCTCCTCCTTTACCTACCTGTTCCCTCCCACACGTGATTTATTCCTCCTCTTCTAGTCTGCCCCTTGTTTCTCCATAGTTATATGTTGTAGTTTCTCTCCTTTCATGGAGAACCCCTCAGCGCATAGTCTTTACTCCACAACTAACCTCTGTGATTATATAAAATGTAGTACATCTATTGAAGGCTTAAAAGCTAACATTCACGTATTAAGAGTATACATACAACAATTTTTTTTTGCATCTGGGTTACACACTCAAGATTATTATTTCTAGCGTTATTCATGTACCTGCAAATTTCATGGGTTCTATTTTATTTTATAACTGAATAATTTTCTATTTTGTAAATGCAAAGATTTTTTTTTAACCATTCATCTTTTTTTTATGAACACCTAAGCTATTTCCAGTTTCTGGATACTATGAACAGAGCTGCAATGTACATGGATGAGAAATTGTCTCTATAGTAGAATGTAGTTCATTGGTTATATGTTCAAGAGTGGTAGGGCTGGAACTAGAGGTATTGCCATACTAGTTTCCACAGTGGCTTGCTGTGGGATGGTCTGTATGTCAAATTGCTCTGATTGGTCAATAAATAAAACACTGATTAGCCAGGGGCCAGGCAGGAAATATAGACGGGACTAACAAAGAGGAGAAAGGAGAGAACAGGAAGACGGAGGGAGACACTGCCAGCCACCACCATGACAAGCAGCATGTGAAGATGCTGGTAAGCCACGAGCCACGTGGCAAGGTATAGATTTATAGAAATGGACTAATTTAAGATATAAGAACAGTTAGCAAGAAGCCTGCCACGGCCATACAGTTTGTAAGCAATGTAAGTCTCTGTGTTTACTTGTTTGGGTCTGAGCGGCTGTAGGACTGGCGGGTGTCAGAGATTTGTCCTGACTGTGGGCCAGGCAGGAAAACTCTAGCTACAGTGGCTGTACAAATCCCAATAGCAATATATGGGTGATCTTCTTCCTGCACATCTTCACAAGCATGAGCTGAAATCTGTTTTACTGTACATGGCCATTCTGACAGGGTTAGAGCCAAATCTCTAAATAGTTTTGATTTTTATTTCCTTCATGACTAACGATATTGAACATTTCCTTAAAATTTTCCATGTGGTTTGTGTTTCAACTTCCAACTTTTAATAACTCTGTTCAATTCTGTTCCTCATTTTTGATTGAGTCATTTGTTTTCTTGATGACCAATGTTTTGAGTTCTTTATATATTTTAGATGTTGATCATTTATTGGGTTTGTAATTGGTTATGATCTTTTTGTATTCTGTAGCCTGCTGTTTTGCCTGAAAGATGATGTCCTTTGACATACAGATGCCTTTAAGTTTCATGTGGTCCTATTTATAGTTGATCTTATTTCCCATTCTACTTGTATCTTGTTCAGAAAATCTCTTCCTATGCCAGTGAGTTCAAGAATTTTCTCCTACTTTCTATTCCTCTGATTTGGTGTATGTGGCCTTATTTTGAAGTCTTTGATCCATTTGGAGTTGAATTTCTTTTCAGCATGATAAATATGGATCTATTTACAATCTTCTTCACGCATCCATTCAGCTTCAGCCAGCACCAGGTGTTGAAGATGCTATCCTTTTTCCCAGTGTGTCTTTCTGGCATATTTATTTTAAAGATTAGGTGTCCTTAAGTGTGTTGACTTATGTCTGGATCTTCAATTCAATTCTATTGATCTACATGTCTGTTTTGTATTAATACCTTACTGTTTTTATTACTATAACTCCATCGTACAACCAGATAGCTGACATGGTGACACCTCCAACAGTTCTTTTCTTATTACATATTATTTTTTTCTATCCTGGGTTGTTTGTTTGTTTGTTTGTTTTCTATAGAGGTGAAAACTGTCTTTTTAGTTTCTGTGAAGAATCCTGTCATAATTTTCATGGGGATTATGTTGAATGTGTGGAGTGCTTTAGACAGGATGTTCAAATTCACTATATTAATCCTACTCATCCAGGAGCATGGGAAAACTTTCTATCTTCTGATATATTCTTCATTTCTTTCTTCAGTGGCTACAGTTTTTACTATACAATTATATTCCTCCCCTTTTTGTTGTTTTATTTGTTTGTTTGTTTTGTTTGAGACAGGGTCTCACTCTGTAGCTATGTCTGTCCTGGGATTCACTATGCATATCATGCTGACCTCAAACTTACAGAGCTCTTCCTGTCTCTGTTATTAAAGGCAAGAGCCATTACACCTGGTTCCTTCTTTATTCTAAGAGTGAACATTTAAAACTAGCAACTACATCCAAATGCCAGCTTGTGTGTGAGAAACAGGAACATTTATTCATTACTCTTGGCAATGTAAATTGGTACAGCTACTATGGAAATCAATGTGGGTTTCCTCAAAACTAGAAATATATCTACAACACAATATATATCACACTATATCTACCACACTATATGATTCTTGACCTTATATCCTAAGAATTCTCTATCTTACTACTAATTCATGTTCAATTTTTATTTATGCATAGTAGCCAGAAAATGGAAAATGATGGGATATCCGTGAACTGATGATGACAATAAAAATGTGGTATATGTAATATATTTTTAATATTAAATATCCTCTTTATGAATTGTTGCATTAATAAGAAAAGAGATTTTTCTTATGTCTCCTGAGAACTTTGTCTCAAACATTTTAAGTCAGATATAGGATCTCTGTACCTGCTTGTTTCCTGTGTCCATTTACTTGGAAAGCTCTTTTGTATCATTTGATCCTGAGGTTCTCTCTATCATTGATGGCATGGTACATTGATCAGAAACAGCACAGGATTTATCTGATTTTTATTGTTGGGGGAGGTAATTTCACTCATATTCAGAATCATTGCAGAGAAATGTGTCTTATTCCTTGTCATTTTATTGATTTTGTATTGTGTTTTTAGATTAACTGCCCTTGCAGTATTTATTTATTACCCATTTCCTCTTGGATGTGTTTATCCTGCTCTTCAGAAGAATATAACTCTGTGTGTTTTTAGATTAACTGCCCTTGCAGTATTTATTTATTACCCATTTCCTCTTGGATGTGTTTATCCTGCTCTTCAGAAGAATATAACTCTGCAATTAACCTCTGTAGACCTGTCTTTATAGTTATAAATACCTTGAATCTTTTGGTTTCATCACAGAAAGTTTTTATCTTTCATTCAGTTTTGATAGTTTTCTTGGGTTTAATAGACAGGGATGATAGTTTTGGTCTTTCAGAACTTAGAATACATCTTTCTAAGCCCTTCTTGTTTTAAACATTTCTGTGAAATAACAAAGAGTTACATCTTTTTGAATGGCTTGATCTTACTCTCTTGGAGATTTTAAAAACTCTCTTTTTTTATTCTGTGTTTTTGATGTTTAATATGTCTTTGGGAGGTTTTTGCTTTTGTTTTTTGTTTGTTTGTTTGTTTGTTTTTGTTTTGTTTTGTTTTGTTGTTGCTTGCCCTGTATATTTGCCATTCTGTAGTCCTCTTGTTCCTATTTGGTAACCTTCTTTTCACTAGATTTGAAATCTTCTTTATTGTTATCTTTGGTGTGATTAGCATTGGTGCCCTCTTCCTTCTCCTCCTCCTCTTCCGCTTCCTTTTCTTCTTCCTCTTCCTCTTTTTTTCTTTGCCTGTAATCCAAAGGTTAGACATTTATGTTGCCTCAATGATCATTCTGGTTATACATTTTTAAAATTTTAACATTGATCTTTATTGAATAATCTAATTCCTCTACCTGGTCTTCCAGTCATATTCTCTGATTCTCACATGATCCAGTCCATTGGTGAATCTTTTCACTGAAGTTTTCATTTGGCTTTCTGAGTTTTTATTTGCAGGAACATTTCAGTTTGGCCTTTCTCAATATTTCTACATATTTATTGAAAATCTATTTTCATTGATTTCCATATTTCATTCAGTTTTATTTGTTCCCATTTGTTTTGAAATATAGTCATGTCTTTTTTGAGTTGTTTGTGTATCGTGTCAATCATTCTTTTTCTGGAAGTTCTTCGAGTTTTTTTTTTTTTTCAATGGGGGTAATTAATGTGGGATTAGTAATTTTTGAAGAAGACATATTGTCTTTTTTTTTAGGCTGTTATTGCTTCTGCACATTGTGATGTGTGCAGCTGGAATAGTTTGTGGTTTGAATCTGTCCACTGTCTTTTTCAATTATCTATTTATATACTTAGGTTGAAATCAATTTTCTTTCATTGGATCTATTTACATTGGTGAGGAGTCAAATAAATCTTTGTATTGTAGAGATGTCCATATTTCCTTTGTAATACTGTTACTGAGAGCTACAAACTTTATCCCCCAGGTTTCTCTGAGTGTGGCTACTGATTAGTGAATAGAGTGAGGGAAGTATCTTCCATAGTGTAGGCAGACCTGGATAGGAGGCTTTGGAAGCTGATACCTGGAGCAATGTTCTCCAATGATAGAATGGTCCTAAGCGGGAGAGACTGAGGTCTCCCATTTGATGCAGGCTGAGATCATAGAACTAAATTCTAGAGTATAAACACACCTAGTGTAAGAGGCCATTCAGCTGGGCACCTAAACCAAGGTTCCCAGGCAGAGTTACGCCTGTTCTTGATTGTTTTGCCTCTACGGATTTCTAGAATAATTTCTAACAATAGTTAATATGCTTACTCTTTGGGCAATTTTAGTTTTATTCTAAAAAATAATTTTGAATATATTTTATATAAAATATTTTATCATACTTGCACTATTCTTCTTTATACTAATTTGATTTTTAGTAGAGCACAGATTATTTTCTGAGATGGAAGTTCAAATTCATTTGTTCTTCTCATTTGTATTAGTTCTTAGAGAATTTCATACTGTGTATTTTGATCATATCAGCCCTCAAACCCCACTCCTCCCACAACTATCTTCTTCCCTGCTCTCTTAAGTCCGTGTCCTCTTTTTGTTTGCTGGGCTTATTTTACACTTGTGGAGTACATTTGGTGTTGTTCATGAACTCTTGGATGTGCTGCGGTATTCCCCTGGAGGAAAGTCAATCCACCAGGGATAGCATCCTTAAAGTGAAAATAACGGACTCGCTCTTTCCACGTAGACATCAACAGAGTCCTCGTAAGTCCCATTTTAGCCTCTCTCCACAAGCACCAGCCCTCAACTGGTCTTTCAGATTGCTTACCGCTTGTCTGTTTCTTCTGAGTCTCGGAACTCTTAGCTAGTAGATTGTCTTGTATTTCAGAGTTCTGTCAGTTTACAGCGTAACGTTAATATCTAAACTTAGTTATGATGCATGGTGATTTTTGAATCAATGTTTTATGTGCCTCTGTATATGATGTCTGTTTTGTCAACATTTCCTATGCATATGTGTGGTTGCAGGACAATATTTGGGAATCAGTTCTCCTTTTACACCTCCATATAGGCACCCAAATCAAGCTGACAAACTTGTTAGTTACTTGCTAGGCACTAGTTACTTGCTGAGCTATCTCAACAGACTCTAGCGGCAGTCTTGTAGGTAATCGTGTAGTAAAGTTTGTGCCTTTAGCCCAATTAGTGGCTTTTTAATTCTAATTTCAATTTTGAGTATTAGCTGAGTAACATTTTGTATGTAGTACAAGCCAAAAATCTAAATAAATAAAAGTGACTATATGAAGAAGAATAACCAGGAATATTAAAGAAATGGACATTATATTCCTGGACCCATGAGTACTGCATCCCCTTGGCATTACTTTAGGCAAAATAAATAAATCTTTGCTTTTAAAAGTATTTGTAAAAGAATTCTACTAGTATTTTTTGCCACTAGATGGTGTGGTTCCATGAGTCATTACACTAATATCTATTTTCCTAAAAATCAATTGCATAACCAAGCCTCCAAGGAGCACATACTGTTGTAAATCTTTAAAATAATATAAAACAAAGGGCAGAATTTTTTTCTAGGATGTTTAAAATTATGGAAGGAAAGTGATATACCTGTCTAGTTAACACAGTTCTGCTCTATATCTTTACTTAGCATTTTCAAACTACTTCCAAGTTTACAGCTTGCACCTGCATGTAAATCACACAGTTACTCACCTGAGCAGCTTCTTTTGGATGGCTTCCCAGATTGGATCCATTTAAACATGAAATTACCTTTTTGGCAGCAGAAATTCTAAATGAAGTAAATGGTCTTGATTGGTTGGTACATAAAACCCACAAATGTACAGTTAGGAAAGGAAAAGCCGATGCTATAATTGTCCAAAATGCTGTGCTTGACAGTTGTGAAAAGAAGTATTTTTGTTAAATCTTACCATGCCAAAAGGACACGATTGCAGTTTGCATTTGGTAAACGGAATAAATCCAGCCCTTGTTATTTCCAATTCACTTGAAGGTCTTTGTTGCCAGAATGCCATGAGAGAGGTTCCCCAAGTGACTTAGATCACAGAACTGGAGGGGAACAGCATCCAGAGCTGTACAAGAACTCCATGACTCTGCATTTTATGTGTGTGTGTGTGTGTGTGTGTGTGTGTGTGTGTGTATCCAACACAAGTAAAGAAATGTTAATTTAGCATGAAATAAAGGTAATGACAAATCTCCTAAGTAAGAGTATCCACATATCGCATGTAACACACTAACGGAAAGCAAAGCCTTCATATCCCTGACATCGAGCTAATTTAAATGAAGACAAAGATATGTTCAAGGATGCCTTTAATTCTATAGAATTCTAAATCTTAGGTATTTATTATAGGCAAAACTAAAGTTCATGCTTCATAGACTTTATATTAGGAGGCAATGAAGCAAGACTTTTAAATAATTAACAGAAGATCAAAGAGTTTATCTCATTCACAACAGGAGGCAAAGGAGACTGCTAATATTAAACTCTTTGCATATTTATATAATGTTGTAAGGATAAATAAATTAATAAATTGATAATTATATTTATTTTCTTAACACAAAAATATCATCTTTTGGAAATTCAGTACAATTTCACTTATGAAGCAGTCAAAGCATCAGAAGACCAAGTTCCTTTTTGCATCATATACTCTAATAAAAGAACAAAGATTGACATTTATTACATGCTTTTTTCCCAATAGTAATAATAGGACAACAATAGCAATAATAACAGTAGCAATAATACTAATTGTTCTGTTAGTTAGTTTTATTACTAACTGCAGGAAAATGTAACCTTTTCTTTAGATCTTTACTATCACTCTATAATTCTCTAGTTGACCACAAAGATATTAAACACTTTTACTATAATATTTGTGTTTTATATTGTACAAGTTTCATGTCCTTCTTAATCACATGGTTGACTAATTCTTGTATTTTATGAAACTATGAAAATTTGATTTCAGTGATGAAGAATGTATATTGCAATGCTTTGAATGTGATGTTTAATAGAAGTTGATACTGGGTAAATTTCAGCTTGTCCAGTCACAAAAAGTAAGTGATTTCAAACTTATTTTGCATTTACTGTGATGCTTATTAACCAAAACCAAATTCAGCATGACATAGTGCAACAGTGTCACTCATTTCTTGATGGTAATAGTTCTCTAATTGGGCTTAAGGTCCATTTAAGAGGAAGAAATCATTCTTGCAACTGGGAACTTAGACAATTACCCAATATGTTACTACAACTTACTATACAAGTATAATTCTCAACTACTTTCTCAATACTCATGTTTTTATTTACAGCTAAGTGTCTTTTTCATCCTCATCAGAAAAGCTTCCCTTCATGACAGAAGTAGACCATTATAGAACAGCACCACCAGTCCCAATGCTGAGAAAATCTGACCATGGTGTTTCCAACTGGAGCTGACACATCTTCTGTTGAATTACTACTACACTTAAGCCTCAGCAAATCAGTTTAGAGAGGGACCAGAAGGTTATGAGGAAGTATGCTTTGAGATTTTGTGTGCTAGTAATGATGGAGAAGCTACACCCTTGAAACCTCAATGATATGGTATCCTAAGCAAGACTATCAAGAACAACACAATTGCTAACTTAGGAGGGGCAGCTGTCATAAGGTCTCATCCATAGAAGAGGAGATACAGGCAATTAACTTCTGCCGAGTAAGGAGAATCATTTGTCACTTGGGATGAGCATCCTAATTGGTTATCCTATACCAAACATTTGGCACCACATTTAAACACACAAATAGCACTAAATAATCTCAGACATTTTTGTTATATATTTGTGTGTAAGAGAATATATGTGTGTGTTTGTATGTATGTATAACTATAATAATCTAGAAAAAGAGGCTACAGATTTGAGAGGGACAATGAGGGACAGTTGGGGAGAGTCAGAGGGAGAAGGGGTGGAGAGATGATGTGTCTGTATTTTAATTTTCAAAGGTGCAAATGAAGAAACAAAATTTGCAATCATTCTTATTTAGTAAAAGATAATTTCACTGATACTATATCATTATTGCATGTGAAGGTACATTAGATGATTTCAAAAAGTTTTTGCACACATGGAATAATTAGGGAGGATTTGTAACATTTATGTATCAAAGAAATGTACAAATAAGTTCCACATCGAATGTTTATTTAGGTGTTTAGTTATAAAAGAAAAAGAATGGAGATGGCAGATCTGGGGAAAAAGACAGTAGAAAGAAGAGTGGCTGGTCATGTTGAAGTTCATATTTCTCACGCTTGGGGATTATTCTTACTGACATTTGGAATCAGCAAAATTCATCAAAGATTTCCTTCAGAACAAAGGCATTTACACTAATAGTTGTGCCCATGATCTTCCCATCACTGTGAGTAAATAACTAAGAAAATCAGACTATGGGGGCAAGGTTTATTTTGACTCATTATTTTAGAAATGTTCATCCATGGTTGTGTGATTTTGCTGCTCTGGCCCTGTGGTAAGTCACAAGATCATGGATATGAGAGTGTTTGACAGAGAAAACTGTTCACTCAATGAACACTAGGGAGCAAAACATCAAAATTCTAGGAACAAGACGTTACTGGAAATTACACATTTCTATATCCCAAATAACACCTATCTTATATATTCTGCTTCCTTTGCACACTTGGAACCTGTTGAATCCATGTTCAAATCCACCCTTGCTAAAAAAGTGTGGAATGGAGACTGAATTTAATATTGTGTGGTGAATGAAGGTACAGAATCTTTGAAACTTTGAAACATGAGACTACAGCTTTACTATTACATGTGAATAAAACTGTATGTGACTTACTAAGATAGAAACACTGTACCCATGTGCTAATTATGCCATAAGTGACTCATTACGGAATGAGATCAGCAGACAGAACATGTGCATCTATTTAGTATGAGCTCAATTCAGAGTTAATTATGAAATTAAAGTTCCTTAAAGTCATTACATAATATGATTGAGCAGAGGAAAATGTAGTTCTGGTTAGTCATAGATGAAGGGAATGTAATCAGTATCTGCCTGACCAAGTAATTTAGGAATATACTTTCAAACAAGCAAATTCTTCTGTTTAGCACAAAACAGTGCTATATTTTTGAATTTGAGAATGAATTTCTGTTCCTTGTGGTGATTTCCAACTTGAATAGGCCAGCAGGTTATTTTTTTCTTATTCATTCATCTGGACATTCATTCTTTCAAATTAAACAGTTTTCAACCTGAAAGATAAACTTTGTATACCCAACTGTATTCTTTATACTTATCGTTACACTCACAAGTATGCATAGCTCTCACCCTTAATCCAAGAAGCTACCTCCTGATACTGACAGATCATTACAGAAAGCCACAACACGACAAAGTGCAGAGAATTTGCTTGATTCTCCATAATTTTCAAAGGTTACTTGAAGAGTTTGTAAGTTAGGTTAAAGCCAGGATCCCATACATGCTCAAAAGTTTCCTGCCACCAAAACTGTGTCTATGGGATTCTTTTAATGTTTACAATTTATAATAAATTTTTATTTAATTAACAATATTCTTGGGTTATATTGATGTTATTATTAGCATCATTGTTTGTATACTTTATAACACTCTAAAGCAGTGGTTCTCAACCTTATTCATGTTGTGACTATTTAATACAGTTCCTCCTGTTGTAGTGACCTCTCAACCATAAAATTAGTTTTGTTAATTCTTCATAACTGTAATTTTGCTGTGGTTATAAATGGTAATGTAAATATCTGATATGTAGGACATATGATATGCGAAACCTCTGAAAGGGTCATTTGACCCCCAAAGGGATAGTGAACCACAAGTTGAGAACTGCTCTTCTGAGGTCTGGAAGCTTCTTGTAAAATATTATTGAACACAGTTGTATTTGAATATATAATGATCACTCCACCACTCAATGGCCACTGACTATGGTATTGTTTAGGCCAAATTGTTTTCTGAAAATGTTAAGAGACCTATAGATGAACAAAAAAGATCATTTCTTTGGATTAAATTAGTTGCATAGATTGTGCTAATGGTTTAATTTTAAAACAGTATCTTCTTTATTTATTTATTTATTTATTTATTTTTTAACAAAATATTTTTTTTTAATTTTTATTTTACAATACAATTCAGTTCTACATATCAGCCACGGATTCCCTTGTTCTCCCCCCTGCCGCCTCCCTCACCTTCCCCCCAGCCCGCCCCCCATTCCCATCTTCTCCAGGGCAAAGCCTCCCCCGCGGACTGAGAACAACCTGGTAGACTCAGTCCAGGTAGGTCCAGTCCCCTCCTCCCAGGCTGAGCCAAGCGACCCTGCATAGGCCCCAGGTTTCAAACAGCTGACTCATGCAATGAGCACAGGACCCGGTCCCACTGCCTGGATGCCTCCCAAACAGATCAAGCCAATCAACTGTCTCACCCACTCAGAGGGCCTGATCCAGTTGGTGACCCCTCAGCCATTGGTTCATATTTCATGTGTTTCCATTCGTTTGGCTATTTGTCCCTGTGGTTTATCCAGCCTTGGTCTCAACAATTCTCGCTCATATAAACCCTCCTCATTCTCGCTAATTGGACTCCCAGAGATCCACCCGGGGCCTAGTCATGGATCTCTGCATCCAGATCCCTCAGTAGTTGGATGAGGTTTCTAGCTCGACAATTAGGGTGTTTGGCCATCCCATCACCAGAGTAGGTCAGTTCGGGCTGTCTCTCGACCATTGCCAGCAGTCTGTTGTGGGGGTATCTTAGTGGATTTCTGTGGGCCTCTCTAGCACTTTGCTTCTTCCTATTCTCATGTGGTCTTCATTTACCATGGTCTCCTATTCCTTGTTCTCCCTCTCTGTTGCTGATCCAGCTGGGATCTCCCGCTCCCCCAAGCTCTCTTTCCCTCGACCCTCGCCCTTCACTACCCCCACTCATGTCCAGGCTGTTCATATAGGGAGAGATGGCTCAGCCGTTAAAGGATAGGCTCACAACCAAAAATATAAAACAGCATCTTCTATAAAAGAAAAAGAGATACAATAACTGTATGCCCTCGAAAATACCAAATAAGTATCTGTTCTGCCCCACTTAGGCTCTTGTGTGCACTAAAGGGAAGTATTTACTTTTGTGAAATGCTGAGCAGACATTTTACAAAGAAAAACAGTGAGTACTGTGTTCTATCACTAGGCTTCCATTATGCATTTTAACAGCTCTGGTGTCTTTTGCTAACCACAAAGTCACTCTGCTGCATCAACTTTAGGAAATTCTTGCATTATTGGATATGATAAGCTTAAAAAATTGTATGACACCATGAATTCATTAATGTTCCATACAACTATATGTCTGGGCCTCATCTCTATTCTCACAAAAGTGAGTCAATGCGGAATGGCAAGATGTTGTCTACTTGCAATGTAGAAAGTTCTATAAACCCTGAGTGAAATAAAATGTAGATAAATAAAGAGGCCAGCCCACTGACATAAACCAAATGCATATAAATGAAAAATCCTGTGCTCAGGTAGTGACTAAAATAATTAAAATGCACCATTAATTTAATTTTATTAAGTTCTGTATGTGTGCATGCATGTAAATGGGAACCTAATCTAAAGCCAAAACTACTAATTTAGATAACAAAAGCTCCAAGAAAGTTGCCACATTTCAAAATTGTTTTGAGGTGAATAAGAATACAGTACAAGCTATACAAGCACACATAACATAGTTTTATTTCTGCATAATTAGCTTATACCATATAAGATTATTACTTGTATAAGCATATAAAGTATCATTCATCTTATAACATAACATACATTTCCCCAAGGAAAAATAATCAGATGAAAAATCATTCATATGGACTTTAAAATTGTTTTTACTTAGTACATCTTAGTCTTTGATCCAGGAAAAATCTATTCCTCATAAATGTGTGTTTTTGTGATATATAATATATTAGGACCTGGAAATTTAACTCTTTTCAAAAATCACTTTCTAATACTTCCAAATTCTATTCTAAGCAGATAATAGCAAAAGTGTGTATGGGGGTATGGAAATGTGGGGGACGGGGTACAGGGGTGGTTGTGGGGGGGCCTGTGAGCATGCATTTCTATGTATTTGTAAGTATTTGATATTTTCCTATAAATTTAGATGAGAACTTCTACAGTCTCTAAGAATCTTGTAAAAGAATTTCTGGAACCTGACTTTAGCCTTTATTGAGAAAGTATTTAAAGGATACAATCTTCTAGAATCAGGTAGTCTTTTCATATGAAAGGCAGTGCTAAGTTTCAAAGGCAACCTATAAACTTTTAAAAGAGGCATAGAATATTTCCTCTGATACTTGAAAAAGTACACAATTATGATATGCAATACTAACAAACATTTTAGGTCATTTTCTGATATCATTTATTCCAAACCTCATAGTTCAATTGCTTGTTTTTTTTTTAACTTAAAAAAAGACAATCTCATAAATAATGAGAAAACATATTTATCCAGAGAAATGGCAAGGGAAAATCACTACTGTAGTTACATATGTGGTGGTAAACTGTGGCCAGCTATTAATATTCTTGTGCAGCCAAGACTAGCATAATTCCATGTGTTGTAATGCATTTTAACAAGACACCATTTTCATAAAATTCTCAAGTGTAACAAATCATATTTAAACATGATTACTGGCATTTATTCCCTTCCCTTACTGTCTTCCTACAACATTTTAGTAACACTTTTAGGTAATGAATACAAGAAGTATTTTTTAAAACACAGAATGGCAAAATGTGGGCAATATGTTTTGTATTCATTTCAATATGCAGCTAGCTATTAGCCAAACATCAATGCCATGCCAACATATAAAAATAAGCACCTCTATATTTGCGATAGTTAAATCTCTATCACTGTAGTAAAATATGTCTGATAAATTATTAGAGGGAAAGTTGACTTAAGGTCATATATTCTGAAATTTCGGAACATGTGCTCTGGGTTCCCATAATTTGGGGTGTGTGCCAAGGATCCACAAAGCATGATGTAAAATACATGACAAAGGTACAGATTTTAATTTAATGGGAGTAGAAAAATAAGAGTGAGGAAGAGGAAGGGCAACATTCCTAAAACAAGGAATATTTTAAGGTGAAGGAAGAAGACCCAATGTCCTGGCTTCCTTCCAAGAAGCCTACCCACTGTTTTTGCCATTACATACTAAAGTCAACATTCAGAGCCCATCTTTGAACATATGAGCCTTTAAATGACAATCAAACAGGTGGCGGGATGTCACATTGAGTAAGAGCACTTACTAAGCAGGCATGAGGACCTGAATTCAAATACCTGGATCCATACAAAACAGTCATGGGTTTGTGTGTCAGTAACCCTAGGGCTATGAGAGACTGAGTCATGAGGATTACTGGAGCTTGCTTGTTGCCATCCTGGATCCCTTCAGTGAAACACATTGCCTCAAGTTAAAAAAAATGGGAAAGAAAGCAGGACATGCAGACACTCTCCATCCTCTCCACACACACACACACACACACACACACACACATATTCACACACACACACACAAAGACATGCAACATACAACGTAACAAGATAGTAACATCCAATATAACAAGATCTTTTTCCATCAATACTCTATTACAGCCATAATTCACAAAATTAAAAGTTCTGAAAAAGACTGATTATTGAAATGTTAATGTTAATAAAAAATATGCACAATTACCTTTAATATAAAAAAATCTAATCTAAGTATACCTTATAATTAACATAGAAATGTTATTCTTGTTTTTTGTTTCCTTTTTATTTTGTTTTTCAGGCAGGGTTTCACTATGTAACCCTGGCCTTCTTGGAACTCGCTGTGTAGACCTTGATGCTGTCAAACTCAGAAACCTTCCTTAGGACCCCTCCTAGTTACCAAAATTAAAGGATGTTCAACCACGTTCAGATCATGTTTCATCTTTAAGTGACAATACGGAGATGTGTGAATTGCACAACTCATAAAATATTAACTGTCTATTGTATTTATATATATTTCCAAAAATTATCTGTTAAAAGTATCTTATTTTTTGTTACCAAGTTACTTTTTCATACTGATTATGATCTATGGACATCACTGTAGTAATTTTTTTTTTCATTTTTTTTCCAGAAGATGCTGCTGTTGATGTACAGATGCCGACATACCTCAGAGACTGGCCGTTCTGGAGCCCCAAGTCACATTCATAGCCGATTGTCAAAGAAAGTGATTCATTTTTGTACCCATTTTATTTTTCATTTTGCCCTGTGATTATTGCAATCTTAAAAAAAAAAAAAAGAAAAACAAGGACTCGTAAAATGTAAAAGCTTTTCTAAGAAATCCATTTATGTTATCTGATCGAGGAAGGAAGCACAAAGGCAGATTGGATTAAGATGGGATCATGCACTGAAGATTTAGGAGTGGAAGGTAAAAGCGGTAACTGACATGCATTTGAAACAGGAGCAAGATTCACAGGAGTCCTTTTCACTGAAAAGCTAGCGCTCAACTTCAGAACCGGCACACACAAAAGGGAGTACTAAAGAAGGAAGATAAGTCAAGTAGTATTTAGATTAAAAGTAAGTCAAATAAAAATAATTTCTTATTCTCCCTTTTTTTAGGATATGCCAAATTAAAACGATTCCCCCAATATATCACATTTCAAAGTGAAATGATATGGTGTGTGATTCTTCCTTGGGGGAACTCTTTATTATAATTTGCAGTATAAATTGTGGGAAATAAAAGCAAAAAATAAATTCTCAAATAAGGTACCTCTACATTTCTTTGCAAAGAAAGTGAAAAATTTGTTATAGTAATATACAATTTCTTTTTAATATCTGTCACTAGAGTTGCCAAGTAAACCATCATGTATCCAATTCTCCAAACACATGTACTTGAATATGAGCACATGCTCAAATATATGTGAGCATACACACACACACACACACATCGGCATTTGGTTAGTTTTCTTATTATATAGATTTTCCCTAAGATAAATTTTATAGTTTTTTTTTCTTTTTTCCTTTATTTTCATAAAGTGGTAGTTTAAAAATGAGATATGTTCAAAGAGTCTTTTATCTAGAATATTAAATCTAGCTATCTTAAATGTGCAAAAAAAAATCAGATTCTTATATAGCCAAAGGATTAAGGGAATAGTCTCTTTTTGGCCAAAAAAAAAAGTGAAGCACAGTATGCTACTGAAGATTTTACTCTGAGAAGTATTGTTAAACCTGGATTTGTAGGGGGAGAAAGGACCAAATCCACGACTCTCCAGTCACAATATGCATGCTTCTCCAGTGCATCCACAAAAGGGATTAGAATATAGAGTATGAAATTTTTGTTTCAATAATATATATAATAAAAATGTGAATAAATTTTGAAATTATATTCATTTATTTATAAAGTAATAGAAATAGTTTAGAAAGAAAGATGATTCTTGGAATGCACACATGATGTTTTTAAAGAAAGAATGAAATTTATGGTGTCTTTGGACTTTAGAACATTAAAAAAGATAAACACTATGTAGAAAGAAATAATGTGGTCATTACAAAATTAATAAATTCAAAAATTAAACTAATAGTGAAAACCAGTTAATACATAGAACATGTTTTTGATAAATTAATATAATAGATTAACATCTAAGAAAGTGAACATAAATGAATGAAGACAAATTTGTCAAGAACTGAACAAGACTTGAGAAAACATTTCTGCCTCCTGGTCTCTGGTACTTTCCAGTCTGTGTACAATAATATGTGTTTAGGACTTAGGAAGTGTGTTTGAGATGAGAACCATTAGAGAGAGCACCTTGGATTTTGAGAATGCATCCTAAATTTAATGACTTATGTTATGAAGGGAGGGAGATTTGACAGGCAGGGAAGGACAAGAAAAATAACCTACAAACATGCATTGAGATGATATGAAACACTATTCAGGTTGTAAGTCCAAAGTGTTCTACCTGAGGTTAGTGATGGCATGCACACCTGTGTAGCTTCATATGCTGCCCAACAGAAATCATAACTTATTTAAAAGATTCTACTACTTTATTTGTAGCCCAGTTTCATTCTTCTACCCATCAATGTTTCATTCTTCTACCCATCAATGTTGTGAATGACAATGTACTGTCATGTTTTGAAAAGTGTCCATAATTCTGATAGAATATAAGAAACAAGAATGATAGTTTTTCCAAGAGCCTTCAGAAGCATTATACTATACATTTTACCTGAAGATGATTATTGCAGACTGTTTTTTTTCATTGTTATTTTTCTTGTAAATATTTGGAATGACTGAATATGCAGGTGTGTGTGTGTGATGAATACAAAAATGTGTGTGTGTGTGTGTGTGTGTGTGTGTGTGTGTGTGTGTGTGTATTTGTGGTGGGTATCATTGCAGGATTGTAGGTGGATCTGGAATACTTTATAAAGCATCATGATTGCATAGTAACCTGTCTTATCTACTGAGCCATCTCTCTGAACACATGACTCCAAATTATTTTGACACGAAAAATGCAAGAGAATAAATTTGTTAGTTTAATCCACTGTAACCTTATGGCATTTTACTACCCAGATACAGTAAATGACATATTGTTGTTGTCAAACTAGAGAGCCTTGTGGAGGGCTCAACAGGGAGAAAAACTCAGGCAAAGACCTCACAAGGTGACTTCTATCCCCTGATCCTACCAAATGGCAGAAGAGAACTGACTCCCCAAATTTCTCTTTGACTTCATTAAGTACATCATAGCACAGGTTTGTCTGCTCTCTCTCCCCTCTCTCTTTCTGTGTGTGTATGTGTGTGTTAGTGTGTGTGTGTGTGTGTGTGTGTGTGTGTGTGTCTTTCTCATGCATGTGTAGAAAAAACATAATTCACCTTACAAATACATTTTTCTAGATAAATATTGATCCATACACAGAATTATATCAAATATCCTGTTATTTATCCTGTTATTTTATTATTTTAATGAGTAGTAATGAAAGAATAATGAAATAAGATACTTCAATAATGAAAAAGCCAAGAAATTGCAATCATGACATTAGAATACTTTTATTACCAAACACCACTCAGAAATTTAAATACTTCATTTCAAGGGATAATATTTCATCAAATTTGATTATTTTTATTTGGAATATATTTGGCATGAATTTAATATATGCTTCCTTCAGATTCATTCGTCTTTTTAGACATAATTTGTAAATCTAGGAACCTTAGTTGTGCAGGGAGGAAATTTTTCTGTATGTTCTGACAACAAAATTGCATGTATTTTGCAGAATTTTTAATCTGATGGGGAAAAGCCCAAGAGGATGTCAAAGGACTGGCAGGAAAGAATGAAGAATATTATGAGATATTAGTCTCATCTGATGAGTGTAACCAAGGGGATGGCATGCACACGGTAATGAACTTCACATGTTAGCACTAATAACAACATTGGAAAATCTCCATGATGACCTCTGATACCTCTTTCATATCTCAGTGCATTTTTATTCAAATGAAAGTGTGAAGCAATATAAGTGTGTCAATTAATATTATGCTTAACTGGAAATTACTGTGCAGCAATAATTTTCATTGTCTTTATTCTGTCTGAACTTTGCAATTTTGAACATGAATAAAAGTCAAGAGAACAACAAAGCTACAAAACATAAATTCACCAACTTCATCAGACCAAATTTAGATCATAGCCAAACACTGTATATTTAATAATTATTTGTGAGCAATAGCTCAAGTAAACAACTATTTAGATTGCTAAAAGCTTTTATTTTTTATTTATTCTTAAACATGGCAACAAAATATAGTAACTCATATTGTAGGATGAAGTGCTAAATGTTTTTTTTGTTTGTTTGTTTGTTTGTTTTGCTAAATAGTCTTATTAGAAAAAACAAAACAAAAACTCAGAGCCACATATTGGAGTGAAAACCTGAAAGAAAATCAGAAAGAAGCCAGCCAATTTTTGTTTTGTTTTGTTTTTTTATTTTTCGAGACAGGGTTTCTCTGTGTAGCTTTGCGCCTTTTCCTGGAACTCACTTGGTAGCACAGGCTGGCCTCGAACTCACAGAGATCCACCTGGCTCTGCCTCCCGAGTGCTGGGATTAAAGGCGTGCGCCACCACCGCCCGGCTCAGCCAATTTCTTACCACTTGTTGATCTAAGAGACCTACTCCCTGTATACCCATGTATTGGTTGTAGTATTAAGTCAACTCCATGTAGTTTAAAGGGAGGTTTATTTAGTGGGGTAACTTACAAGTAAAGGGATAGGTTACAGGGTCCGAGAAAGGTGTAGCACAGTCTAGAGGTGTTCTCTGGAAAACTCTGTTTGATCTACCTCCAGTGTCCAGGATCCAGGAATGAAGAAAGCTGGCACATCTGGATCTCGGTCTTAAGGGCTCCTGTCTTGGCCCCACCTTGTAGGCATGACAATTAAGGAAGCCTCAATGGGGGTAGTACTTTCCAGGTCAAAGCTGGAACAGCTACCTATTACACCATGCCTATATGCTTTTCTGTTCTGCATTTCACGTTCTCTCATCACCCAGCTACATGACTTCCTCTTTCTGCCCAGCTCTGTTACTTCCTGTCTGTCTGTGCAGACCTCCAGACCCTTATGGTTAGCTAGTGTTGGAATTCAAGGCATGTGCCACCACCTGGCTCTGTTCCCAGTGTGGCCTTGAACTCACAGAGATCCAGACAGATCCCTGCCTCCCAAGTGATAGGATTAAAGGAGTGTGCTACAATTGCCTGCCTTCTATCTTCTGATCCTCAAATAAACTTTATTGGGGGACACAAATAAAATATCTCCACATCATACTTTCCATTTCTCTGTTCCAACTTTCTCCATGTCCCTCCCAACATCTCCCCATCCAAATTTCATGTCTAAGTTCACTTATATTTGATATCTTACAAAAACCCAGTGCTATCCACCTGTGTACTGTATTCATAAAGTTATACATATTTGTGTAACTGTTAGATTATAGTTAATTGTATAGGTTTTTAAGTCCATCATAATTACAGTAAGAGTAAAGAGTTTTCTCTTAAGATTTATTGATTTTTATTTCATGTACTTGAGTGAATAGCTTCCTTGTGAGTTCGTCTCATTCATGGATCCTGGAGGCCAGAGAAGGGAGAGTGATACACTGGAACTGAACTTACAGCAGGTTGGGGGTCAACATGTAGATGCTGAGAATTAAACTGTTATCCTTTGCAAGAGCAGCAAGTGCTCTAGGCCATAGTGAAATTACTCTAGTGTGAACAGTAAAGACATTTTATTTAAAATACTATGACCTTAAGTGTTTAAATTCAAAATGAAAAGATGGTGAAAATCCCTCTTCTCTCTCTTCAACTGGACTCCTGGAGCTCAGCCTGGTGCTTGGCTGTGGATCTCTGCATCTTCAATTCCCGCCAAGCAGTTTTAATAGGCAAACATTTTACTCAAACTTTTGCTTATATTCTCTAATTTAGTTTACCTTTTAATACTAGAAGGTAAAAAAAAAAATTAAGGGCCTTATAACAAAAAGCGAGTTATAATGTGAAGCTATTTGTTTGAAAAAGGAATATTCTGACCCTAGTACACATATACATTTGAAATGTTTATGTAAAATTATATATAATGGCATAAAATAGTATTTTATTTTCACAGTTTTATATTTAAAAGCAACAAGTTAATAAACACTATATATATTAAAATGTATATATAAGTATATAAATGAAATGTATATTAAATTTTAAATCCTCAAAGAAGTAGAATATGGAAGAATAGAATTCAGTTAAAATTTTGGATTGAAATATATCACTGTATAGTGATACCATATTACATTAATGGGGAGGAGAATGCTCTAGAAGAAATGTCATCTTTGCTATTGTTTTGTTCAGTTGCTAGAATAATTTCTTGTCAGGAGTTGGAAATAGAAGTAAATATACCTATGAGAAAGAATAAGAATTTCATTTTAACTATGACAAGTTAATGAATATATTTATTAAAAAGAAATTGTCATGTTAAAAGTTTTTTGGGGGAGCTGGAATGTTACCATCTTTTCAGATGACCCTAGTTTGGTTTCCAGACCTGAAATGGGGGACTTTGCAATGGCTTGTAACTCCAGCTCCATGATATTGTAGCCCCTCTCTCGGCATCTTCAATTCCCTGCACTCATATACACATATCTCTAAGTGATGAAGTGTCTTAAGACATTAGAACTTAGGAAAAAGTACTATATGATGGAAAAGCAAATATGTCAGTAATTGTGGTAAAGTTGCCAAAGACTGAACTTATCCTAAAAAGATGAGCATGATTTAGGTGCAAACAATTCAAAGGAGCAAGAAACAGTAAGTGTAACAGAATGTATCTGTTAATGAAGAACATGTAGCAGAAGGGATTACTATAGAAAATTTTTGAAATATTATTTTGAAAAGCGATGAATTTTGATATCATAACTTTGAAAAATTTCACAGTCAGGTGAGTTGTTGGTGTTTATCGAAATAAAATGTTATGGATTGGTAGAAGTCAATATTAGTTCTAGGAGTTGATTGTGGTGGTATTGTGTTCCCCAAAGTATTGTGCGTGCTAATAAACTTATCTGGGGTTAGAGAAGAGAAGAACCACAATATTAAACATAGAGGATAGGCAGTGGTAGCACACGCCTTTAATTCAAGCATTCCAGAGGCCGAAATCCCTCTGGATCTCTGTGAGTTCAAGGCCACATTGGAAACAGCCAGGCATGGTGACACATGCCTTTAATCCCAGGGAGTAATGGCAGAAGCAGAAAGATATACAAGTCCTGAAGACCAGAAACTAGAAGCATTTTGGCTGGTTAAGCATTCAGGCTTTCGAGCAGCAGTTCAGCTGAGATTCATTCTGAATGAGGTCTCAGAGGCATCCAGTTTGAGGAAACAGGATCAGCTGAGGAACTGGCAAGGTGAGGTAGCTGTGGCTTGTTCTGCTTCTCTGGTCTTCCAGCATTCACCCCAATAACTGGCCTCAGGTTTGATTTTATTAATAAGACTCTCTAAGATTTCTGCTACAGTTGATTATGCAAAGAAGACAAAAGATTCAGCCCTTTTCTTAGAGAAACATAAATATTGACATTGAAGACATGATAGAATGATGTCTTCTTTTAAAGTTCTTTACTCACATTGTTTACCAAGAATATGATATTTAAATTAGCAATATTTTTTTTGTTTGTTTTTCAACACAGGGTTTGTCTGTGTAACTACTGGAACTCGCTCTATAAGACCATGCTGGCATCGAACTCAAAAATCCACCCACTTTCACCTCCCAGGTGCTAGGAATGAAGCTGTGTGCCTCTACCTCCCATCTTAACTATTCTTAAATGAAATGATTTTTTGTTCTTAAATGCAAGGTATTAAACTTAATTATCTTATAAAATGAACTGATTGTGAGAATACCACTTTAAAATGACAGACAGCTGTAGATTCTCGGCTCTAGGAAGAAAATATTTCTAAGTATAGAAAATAATTTTCACTTCAAATTTAAGCAAGAAGGAAGCCGAGAGAATTTCAGTTGAATACTGGAAAAATAAATTTGATTAATTAAAATGGTTTCCAGTTTTCCTGAAAAAAATATAATGCAAACTCTTATACTTTGTGTGAGAAGCAAAGGGCAGGGGGAGGGTGGTAAAGCTGTGTAGAGATTAAAGAACAAGATAGAGAAGAAATAATATGTAGAAAATGTGACATGTGAATCAATAAAGCTACAAGACAATGTCTACCGGTCATTTGTGGTTTAAAATCATGAATTTTAAACGAACTAATGCAGAAACACTATGACAATAAATATGAATGGATGACAGAGGTATTTGAGCTTTATTTGGGAGTTTCTTACCAGAAATCTTCTAAAAGCATACTAGTACATTACTTTCAGCAAATATTTAATAACCCTTCCAACTTACATAGAAATACTCATAACTTATGAGGTATACTACCAGAGAAGGAACCTATCATCTGTCTTAGCCACCTGTGAACAGAACATCTGCTAAGTCTTTTGATACTAGACCAACTAACATGGCCTGTTTCAATGATTGTTCTGTAAATGTTTATCTCGTTTCCATATAAATATGAAGCAAAAAAACACTACAAGTAGATAAGCTTTTTTAGTATTTAAGATAAATTGATAAATTTGATTTAAATAGCTTGAATGCAAGTTCATGGCTTCTGTTACCACCAAGGGTCCTGTGGACACCCTGATTCTGGGCCACTACCTGTGACCAAGTTGATGTCCAAGGGATGTGCCCCCATGGGGGGAAATCCCATCTAGGATTTCTGCACTATCACCCTGGTGATTTTGGCCCAGACTGTTGTGGGGGGCACATGACTGGGTGGGTGGCCCTGCAGCAGCTGGGCTCTAAAGTTTTATCTGTGGCTCCTGTTGACACAGAGAGCTATGCAGAGGCCCACAGTCAAGACCAGCACCAGAGGCCATGTTGGTCTCCAAGGGTCAAGCTGCCACTGGAATCATACCGACCTGGTTGGCCCACTTTGCCACCGAGGCCATGGTGACATCCAGTCTGTGCCCCTATCACAGCCAGTGCATGTGTTGATGTCAGTTGCTTCTGTCACTATCCATCGCTGAATGATCTGCAATGCCAACTAAAGCCATGATGACATCCAGGTTCAGTCTGTTGTGAAGGACCATGTCTGGGTCCGTTGTCCTACCACACAAAGCCTGAGTGTGTGATGATGTCCATGTTCTGTGTTGCCACCCAAGGCCAGACTGATGCCCAGGATCTGGGCCCGTACCTGGGAACATGTGAGGTTTTGAGGGTCACACGGATGTTGGTCCATGCTGACATAAGTGACTTGTACTGTCAACTGGGGCCATGTTGATCCAAGCTTGAGCTGCTGCCAAGGATCATGTCTGGGTCCAACCACAGCTGGGGCTGTATTGATGTCCATGGCCCGTAGTGCCTGCCCTTAAGGGCCACACAGAAGTCATGGGCTTGGGTTGCCACTTGGGTTCAGGTTAATATCTGAGGGTTGAGCCTCTGCTGGGTCCATGCAGATCTGAGTAGTCTATGCTGCCACCCGAGGCCATGGTGTCATCCAGGCCTGGGCTGCTGCCCGGGGCCATGGCTGGGTCTATTGCCCTCTCCCCGCTGCAACCTCTGTTTGTGTTGATACCTATGGCTCTTGTTACTGTTGAAAGCAGTGAGGATAGTGTTATGCCTAGTTGATACTGCCCCTTTACTGTAGCACTAAGAGTAACTGTCTCTGCCCCTCAAGCTGATCCTGTTGGGAGGGGAGCAGGTGAGCCAGGCCTGTGGGTCTGAGGGCAGGAGAGATGCCCCACTCCCTCCCTTGTATGACAGGGGGTAGCAAAGGTAAGGGAGATATTTCCCCCATCCTGTCCTTTGCTATCTGCAGCAAGTCAAGCGGGAAAGCTGGCCTCAGGGGCATGAGAACAGAAAGGCTGGCCATGCTGCTCACCATATGTAACAATCCAGAGAGTGCCTGGGCCTCACCTGGGCAAAACCGTGGAGCTGGCCCTGGTGGTGTGAGTGCTGGTGATATTAAGTAAAGGTAAAATATGATGAATGATGCTTACACAATACATTATATTTCTTCAATCTTACTAAATGTAACTACCTTCATAGGTGTGCATTCTAACTGTGCTGTCATATACATTCAAATATATTCTAAACAGTATTTTATAGCAGTGTTTGGAATCTTACAAACTTTGCCATCTAAATGCTTCTACCCACATGATGGTTCTAACATACATAGAATTCACAACAAAACTAGGTTCATAGATATATGTTTTTAAATATAATTAAAACTGTATTTCTTCATTAATTGTATAAAACACATTAAAATAATTGCTGGGAAATATGAGTACCCCATACACACACACATTTTTTTTTCTTTCTGATAGTTCCTTAGGTTTTTCACTCAGATGGTTTTAATGAGAAACAACTGTCACCATGCTTACTTGTCAACTGAGAGCTGATACTACTTTGGCACAGAAAGCAGAAGAGTGACAGCTTCAGGATCAGCTATGTGCTGTACAGAACGCTAGACTGCTGAAGATTTCCCATCAAGCCTTGTTCAGTGGTTGGCATTTGCAAAGGTCACTTTGTTCCTCAGTACTAGTCAGTTATTAAACAGGAAGTGTTACCGACCGTTAAACACTGCTGCACAATTAGCTAAGGTGTGAAGCATTTCATTTCGGAAAGCAACACTCGGCATTTGGAAAAACATCCTCAATGTGTTCTCCTATTCATATCCTAATCTGTACATAAAACATTCCACTTACATCACCTAACCCTTTCAGAGTTCCAAATGGTAAAATAATGTACAGAATGTGAACATTTATGTTTGTTCTGAGTACTTGGATTTCCTGCTTTAATGCCTGTTACGATATTTTGCAAAATGTTTACAATGAGCTGAATTTTAGGAAAGTAGTAAAAGTATATATTCTGTAAATACTAAATTTTGTATTTGTATAGTTGTGTTAATAATTAAATAATATGCTAAGGCAGTTAGCAAATGCAGAAGATTAAATAATCTCAAAGAATGTTCATATTTTAAACTTGTATATGTGAATTTGAAATACCTAAATGAGATCATGCTTGTCTAGTATGGAAACTAAGTACAATAAAAGTAGATATTTTGAGAGAAATTCCTAAGAACCAAACCTTAGGAGACCATATATTTATGTATAATGATGATACTTCTCTAGTTAATCAGAGAAAATAATGTGCATTTTAGGCATCAGTATTATAGATGGCCTTGTATATTTGTTCATAGTTTCCAGAATAAAAAATTAAAGGATATTTTTCATTTGTATCATTGATGATATTTCACTGACACAGAAAAAATTCTTCTAGGTTTGTATTTTTAGACTATTACTATAATAAGTAGATATGAAAGGGGAATAATCTAAAACACACCCAAACTTCTAAGTTTATGCAGGAGTACCAAACTTCAAACAGAGTTACGTATGTAATTTATTTTACTTTCTGCAATTTAATTCTAGTTGGAAAAAAAATCTAATCATAATTGAAGGGTAATTTAGAGAGGTGATTGGCTTCATCCCAGACAGTTCTGGCATAAAAGCATGCCTCCACTGGCCTTGAAAAGGCATTTAATACAGCATGCTTTACATAATTTTATACCAGATGTGAGGTGTTACAAGTAGTCATATTTCTCAGTACATAAATTTAGCATTTCACTTGAAAATTCCTGTAGTACTTATTTCTAAGTCTTGTGTTAATAGGTGATTAGTGGCATTTTCACTTGTAATGCTGTTGTTAATCATATATATTTAAATAGAAAATAAATTTACATATATAGTATCTGAATTCATAAATATTTCTGTTACATTAATATAAATCAATTCAAAACTCAAAACATGTCTATTGAAAATGTGTTCCAATGTCTTATTTTGAGAAGTTGCCAAGATAAGCTTTTGAAAAGCCCTCGATGAATGTACAAATTGTACCATGGGGCTTTCTGTGCCAAGGTCTTGGAAAAAAATTCCTCAGAAGTGTAGGGTAGACCTGATAAAAGAGGCTTTAGCTGAAGCCAATAGTTTGGCTCCTAGGACATCTGTTGTTGAAATTTTAATTACTTATTTGAGTTTACTATCCTCATATGTAATCAACTTAAGGATGTTATATAAAGATTAATCTTGAAAATTATTATGGTCAGCCTTAATAATCTTCTTCCTAGGGGCCCAGAAGAGAAGCTATGAATGACGTAAATTATTTTTGGGAAATGATCTAAGTACACTAGGTTCTTTTGTCCGTCCAATTTATTTCTCTAAGACTAAGTTCTATCTACATAGTTTCAGTTCTATTCTCACAATCAGTTCCTCTCTACTCCTTCTTTTCTTGTCCTCTCATAGCCCTAAAGAAGCTCTTTTGCTTTCAAGTTCATTTTTGTCCTCAATTCCTCCATCCATGCACATCCCTTCCTTTCCTACTCTCCTGACCTGACCAAAACCACCTACCACCTACAAAAACTCTGCCTTGTTCTTTCTTCTCAGGTCACAGGACTTTGTCCAGAGCTAGGAATATTGCCTCAATCCTCCTTCATCTGGTATGCGAAAAACCCTTTTGTTCTGAGTAAGTCACTCTGGAAGGTCATTTGGCCTGTGAGGGGAAGGAGGGTCTGAGCTTCATTTGCACAAGAAACAAAGCTATTCATCTACACACCTTCCTGTTTCATAGGGGACAGGTGTTGTCTCTGTATGGGTGTTACATTAGTTCAGATCATCCGTAGGTCTGAGGAGCTTATTCTGTTTGCTGTTATGGCCTAGGGATTATGAGCACACACAGGAAATGGATAGCAGGAAACAGCTGATACATTAAAAGGCAAATAACCCCAAATATTCCTTGATATATGCTTCCTTCAGAAGGGTTCGTTGATCCCTCTAGGTATAGCTTTGTCATATACAAGTGAATTCTTACTGCATTTCTACAGCTCATAACAGAATAAAATCGAGTGTTGTATGTGAACAAATAAAATATTTACTAAAACCTAGAAAATTCATTAATACTTGTTTAGTCTGTTTACTAGGTTATATTTCCAGTTTATTCTTTCTTTAAAAGTCTTCAATAATAAACACTTTATTGTTTTTAATTTTTGATAGCTTTCATAATGACTTCTTATGGTGATATTTTATTTGTACTGAAATGTGATTTTATTTGTATATTAATAAATAAAGTTGCCTGGGGGTCAGAGCTAATAGCAAGCCATAGCAGAGCTGGGCGTTCATGGTGCACGCCTTTAATCCCAGCACTTGGTAGGGAGAGCTAGGTAGATCTTTGTGTGGTCAAGGATACAGCCAGCTTTGGAGATACACACCTTTAATCTCAATACCAACCGTAGAAAATCTGGAGGTCTGTACAAACAGGCAGTGTCGAGGCGGTCATGTGGTTGGGTTTACAACCAATGAGAAGGCAGAACAGAATGTCTATATAAAGACAAACACACAGGAAGTAGGTCTCTCTTGGCTGAAGAACCTAGCTGCAGCAGACGCATAAGGCTCTTAGCTCTGATCTCTTGGTTTTATTCTTTGCATTGGTTCTGTGTTTCTTATTTAATAAGACAGTTGGTTACCTACAACTTCTGTTTCATCTTTTATAGAAATAATATGTTTTCTAAACAAAATAGAGTAGTACAATTTCAAGAAATGTATTTGAAATATCTAAATTTCTGCCAGGTAAATCATTATATTTCATCAATGGAAACTGTCATTATAGTGCACAATATTAAAATAATTACATATATATATTATTTATATAGAGATATAAAGTAAAAAAACCAAGGGAAAGGAAAAGTGTAATTCTCTTGGTAGCTGCCTGGAAGTAGAAGATAGTGACAGAAAAGAAAAAGCCAGGTGATTTGAGTTAAACTGACCAAGAGCTCAGCCATACAGCATATGAAAAGCCACATGGTGGGGAGTGGTACATAAGTGAAAGAATTGTAAAGCAAGTGTGAAGTGTCAGAGAAAGCACACCAGGCTGTGGTCAACATCTGGAAGCAAAAGGACAAAGGACAAGGACACAGAAGAAGTTATACATTTCTGAGTTAGGGAGACCCAAACAAACTTCATGGCAGATATGGAGTAGCTCTAACAGGGGGTGAGAATTCTTGGAAGGAAAAGTAAATTATCTCCTTAAAGCATGAATTATTCCTCCTATTTCTTTGGCATGGCTCACGGTGAACTGCCTTACTGATAAGTGGTTCCTTGGTCCAAGGACTACCTGAGCAACTGGATTCACTCTTTTTTTTTTTTAAAAAAAAAATATAGGGCCTGTAAAAATATAGATCTACTTTTTCATAAATTCACTTCTAATTCAATGTTCAGGGGGTTAATATCAAATACTAATCCATTAAATGCAAGACATATAAGAAGTTAAGTGTATAAGCCACCTATCTGAGATGTTTTCCAATCAGCTCTTTCTTCTCAGGAGATGCCATTCTTTTCATGCCTGAGATCCAGGCTAGAAGTTTCTGTAGATGAAGAGTTTTCTAAAAAGTCTTCCTAGAGTTCCTTTAATTATTTGGTTGCCAAGGCTGTGGATTAGTGCATGCAGCATACATATGACTGCCATATAGAAGATGACAACCAAGTGACCCCATGAGACATTGAGGCTAGATCATGACTGGCAGTATGAGAGAATAATGGAATTATATGGGAACAGCACAGGTACGATGGAAAGCTGGAGGTGGACAGAGCTTTGAATGGGATAACAACTGACTGTGTGGGAACTATGGCAGTATCTATGCCGGTTAGGCCATCTATAGGAAAGAAAAATCATTGAAGCATAAAGATAGTTATTACAGGTTTCACATAACATAAGTATTCAAAAATAAAGGCCAACAGAAACACATAATCTGCTGAGTTTCTATATGTAGGTAGGATCAGAAGTGGGGTGACATGAAAAAGCATGGGTAGAAAATAATTTATGACCTCATGGTATTAATCTTGAGTGAACTTGATGGGCATATTTGTTCAGATTCTTGGCATCATTCTGTCTTCTAGACAAGGATGCTGCTTTAGTGTGGCGAGAGATTTAACATATCTGAAATGATATACTATTATCTCCTTCTTGGCTCAAGAGCAAGAGTACAGTAAGAGTGATCTTTTTAGATCTGTTCTTTGCTCAAATAACAGCAAGTCATATTTTAGAGTCACAGGACTCTAGCTCCACAAGTAAAATATTATACTTGATTCTTTCTTCTTAGAAGTAAAGTAAATATACATATGAAACATATAAAGTATAATATGTATAAAGTCTACATATGTACATATATAAAGTAATACATACATGTGTATATATGTTTTATAACAACAATAATACTGTTAATTTTATTGTGTTTTCAGACTTCTTTTATACACATATTCATAGTTACAAAGTTTGCCGAGTTAAACACTGGAAACCAATTAAAACTTTGGGTAGCAAATTAGCATGAGATTTTAAAGCATAACTATTAATTTTTTGTAAACATAATTCAAATAAATTACAAAGCACAAATAAAATACAAAGAGGATGTTATAATTCATAATTTGTTTCTTTTGAGATCTCTAAAACCATAATGTAAGAAGAAAATTCCCAAAGTACACAGATACCAGTTTTACCAAATTGGATCCACATTGACTAAAGATAGATTCTTGAAATCAATTTCTCTCTCTATCCTTCAGGATGTGATGTATGCGATATACAGGGTAGACGAATGTCACTACATAAACCAAGAAAATATTAACTTGGATGGCTATAATAAGGTTCCAGATGAAGTAAGTCTATATCTTCAGGATTTCCAGGTCAGAATGGTTTACTTATTAAAATATCTCTTAATATCTCTTTATTTCCACATGGTGTTAAAAACACAGAGTACTTTGTATTTCATAGTGTTTACTTGCAAGTTTCCTGGGAGGTAGAGAGATGTGTGTGTGTGTGTGTGTGTGTGTGTGTGTGTGTGTGTGTGTGTGTGTGAAGTATCCACAATGCAAAAACACATATGTATTATACATATATATATACATATACATAGCTCTATATATGAATATGTACATATCATTAGAAAGACAAAATAAAAGATCTTGATCTTACCCCAGAAAATGTATTCACCAAAATCAAATTAAAATTAAAGAGGAACATTAATTTTCATAAACACCAGGTCCATTTTAGGTGCTTACATTTAGTTTTTCTGAATCATTCATTATGAATATAGTGCATCAGTGAAACTTAAAACTCTCGCAATGACATGAGTTTGTTCAACAAATATATTATTGTGCTGATCTATTAATTCCTTCTTTCAGTAAGAACAACAGAAAGTTACTTTATAAAACAATATAAAGTTCACATTTTCATTTTATAATTAATCATTATATCATTAAATTGAGTTTAACTCTTCAATGTATAGTTAAGCCAGAAGTTAAGATATATTGTATATAATATCAAGTACATACAGTAGCAATGGCGTAATAGTTTTGGGAAAAATAAACACTTCAGTTTTCTATTTTCTATTGTTTTCTTCTTCTTTGATAAAACATTTTCTAATAGAGGCTTATCTATGCCTCACTCTCAGCCTCACATTGCACTGCCTGCTTCTTTTCTGCTAATAGGATTTTTTTAATCGGCATGTTTTCATACCAAGTCTTACTGCCCTATGTCTGTCATACATTTAATTCATTTCTAAATTGTACAAATGTGTTTTTGGTACTCTCTCTTAGCCAGTAGGTAATTTGACCTTTATGGTGACTACTGAGACACTGTTTTTCTAACAATTTGATTACAATGTGTAAGTGATTTGGAGTAGGAAGCTATTCTACCACATTGAAAGCTTTTCCCAAACAGTCAGACTCTTATGAATATCCTGAACTTTGCTTTCAAATTAAAGACAATGTTTATAATGTTAACATTTCAATATGCTGTATGTTTGTGATACATAAATACATTTCCAATCCATTATTTTCAAATATAAAAGGTGGCACATATCTGTATGGATGCTTCATGAGGAAGACTGTGGACTATAGGCTAGCTTGAGACAGAAAGAGAGTAGAAAAAGAGGGATATTGGGAGATAGTTAAGAGAGAATGGGGATGAGGAAGGAAGGGAATTATGGAGGGAGAGAGAAAAGAAAGGAGGAAGAAAGGAAAAAAAAAGAAAAAAGGACATGCCTTTTTAGTTCATAAAATCAGATTATTTTTATCCTAAAACGTTTTCACCAAAATTGTGTGTAGTGTTTTTTTTTCTGTTTATTTCTCCATCAGAATATTCATGGAATATAATATGTATATATTTATATATAATATTATAGCAAGTATAATAAATATATACAATATGCATTGAATTAGCAAAATTAAAAGGTAATTTAAAATACCTTTGGCTGCATGAATTGCTTAATGACCAGTGTGGACAAGAACTAGTTAAAATGCATACTATTCATTATCTTTACTTGCACATACAATTATGTCTTTTGAGTTCCTCCTGGCTAATTATCTCAACTGCAGAGGTCAAAGTGAGGGCTAGGTTAATTACACCCTATTCTGTGAAGAACTTATCTATATTTACAAGCGTGATGAGCGAAGGTATTCAGCGTTCTTTGCAAATGCAAGTCTTCCAGGAAGAAACAGACAGACTATCTTGGTCAACAGAATTTCACTAGGTCACCAATGCATCTCAGCCTTGCCCCTTCAAAGGTCCTCACTTCACTTATCTCTCATTGACGGAATCTCCATAGACTCTGTTCTGATAAAGGGTCTTCTTCTCAGAAATGAAGTGAAATGAAGTCAAGCAGGCATTTGCAGGTGATGAGGGATTTTAGAAAAATTTTAATATCAATAACTTTAATTGTCTATAATAGGGCAACATGCCAACTATCAGCAAAGACACCTTTTGGGAAACAAATGTGACTCTATGGTTGATACTTTCAGAAGCCATCATAGAAACACAATCTAATTCCTGTGTTTTGTGAAAAGCAAAGGTAGATACAATTACGCTCCAACTATTTTTAGTGGGAAAAATATCTTGAGTAGTTCACTGATCCCTTTATGATTTTCTTGGCTTTTTTTTTTTTTAAGCTTGGACAGCAATATAACCAAACAAATAGATTTCAAAAAGTTTGCATGCTGTTAAAGGCAACATAAACTCTGTCTATCTTATTAATTCTAAGTTAAGGAAAAAAAAGTGATTTTTCTGGATTACAGTGTTATCACTTTCATTAGTTACTTAAGACTTGCCTAGAACTAAATACACAATATAAACAACTTCAAGAAAGAAAGGTTTGTTTTGACTCACAGTTTGGAGGTATTGTTTGTCACAGCCTGGCAGTCATGTGTAGGGCTCAACACAGCTACTCCCTTTCTAAACTGTGTAAGAAGACAGAGAGATGAATGAGGATTGTCAGCTTACTCATTCTTTTTAAATTCAATTCAGGATTTGATCATATCCAGCAAACTTCATCTAAAAAATACCTCACAAAACTTCATTAATTAGTTCACAAGTGCCTACAACTACAGGTTCAGAGTACCTAACACCCTCTTTTGGCATCATCTCCAGGTAACTTATTCCATTTGCAGATATAGAGAGATACACATAAACATATACATGCAAAAACAAAAATTAAAATAAAGCCAAAGTAACGATATGTAATTTAAAATTTTATATTTATCTTTAAAATATCTAGAAGATAGGGTTATAAATGTTTACAATATATGTAAGATGATGTACTAATTACCATGATTAGGTAATTGCATATTTTGCTTCCTCATTAAAATACTACATTGATAAGTGCACACCCTGTTCTTCTATGAAAATATCAATGTGTCTCACAAACATATGCAATAATTTCTTTTTATGTTTTAATCATGCTACAAATTCATACTTTTAGGAGAAACATCATTTATTTAAATGGTTTTTTAGTTGTTTTCTTACAGTGCATCCTTTCATCGAAATGGTGTTTTAAAATAATTTCTGTATTCATGGAAATGAAATACCACTATAAATTGGAGCAATTAATAATCATCATTATTCAATATGTTGCTTTTTATTTTGTTATTCTATATATAAAGCCCATAAGTTTAAACTTGTCATATGGTACATTTTTACCAAAGTAGAGTGTTTCTCAGAAATCTGGTTTTGGCACTTCACAGTTCTGCTGTTTTATAAGTGTTGAGGACCATCCAGGTGACATCCGGAAGACAGAGTTTAAGACTCACATAAAGTATACATCACTGTGGTAAAAAGTGTTGTATTCTAGAGGAAATGGTGTTAGTAAAACAGAACTGGGTTGCCGTGTGACTTCTACACATTCAGGACTTGCTCTGAATACAGAAACTGCCTGTACTTAGAGAGTGCTTTTATAACACTGATCAAACCTCTGCAATTGTCCATCTCTTATTATCTGCCTCCCTTTTCCAGTATATTTTTCACAGCATCTGTACTCTCAGTCAGTCTCTAAAGTTTGCTTGCCATTTATCATAAGAAATTAAAAATAAATAAAAGGTAAGGGAACATGATGGCTCTATCAGCTGATCCTGAGAGTGAAGGATGTTACTTTTATTGCTTCTCCGGATACCTGGCTGGCCAGAACAAAGTGACTTCCCTGGAAGACAACAATGCTTTTCCTGGCCTTGCACAATTTTCTGTAGTGTTCATGCTAATCTCTACTAGACTTGATACACACAAAAAAGCTGTTAAGTTGTTAAATCAATTTTCAGATAGTTATACATTTTAGATGTTGGAGCAGAGCGTCTTTCCTAACTGAATAGCCTCCCTCAATGTAGAGTACCTCTCTTTCTGGGCCAAGTTTTGTTTTTCCTCTCATGGGCAAGTGTCTCCAGTTAAGATGTAAAGAAAGTGGCAAACTAGAGCTCCTGGGATTATTTTGAGAAGAAATCCAAGCCAGTTCCCAATGCTGCACCTTTGCAACAGTCATAGAGAGCTCCGGACAGCTGGTAATTGATTGGGTCCCTTCTCCTGTGTCACCATAATAAAAATCCACGTCATAGTAAGCTGCCTGAACAAATCTAAGCCAAAATTCTGCTATTTTTCTCTTGTGGTATTTTGCACAATGGTTAGAAACGTAAACACCAACTGTATTACCCACAGAGCACAGTAAGAATTGGTGAAAGTTAACGAAACAACTACCACATACAATGGGTCATATTATGCCTGAATTATTTATGTAATAGGCAAGAGAAATTCACACCACAACATGTATTTCTGACAACAACTGACTTTATAGTGCTGGCTTAAAGTAAAAGCCCAGACAAACATAGCTTATTTAATATCTTATAGGCTCCTAAAGGCATTTCAAATTGATTGATGAAAAAAATTATAAAATATTATTGTGGTGATGTATTGTGTACCCCAATATAGTGTATATCTTAATAAACTTATCTGGGGATCAGAGGACAGAGCCAGCCACTAGATTAGATACAGAGGCAAGACAATGGTGGCACACACCCTTAATCCTATCACTTGAGAGGCAGAGATTTGTCTGGATCTCTGTGAGTTCAAGGCCACAGTGGAAACAGAGCCAGGCATGGAGCCACACACCTTTAATCCCAGCGCTTGAGATCTCATGCCTTTGATACCAAGTATTTGGGAAGCA
Organism: Peromyscus eremicus; assembly: GCF_949786415.1. Lineage (NCBI taxonomy): Eukaryota > Metazoa > Chordata > Mammalia > Rodentia > Cricetidae > Peromyscus > Peromyscus eremicus. Next base: position 21,316,035 of record NC_081427.1, read on the forward strand.
CACACACCTTTAATCCCAGCACTTGGAAGGAAGTAAGATAGTAGGGCACAGAAAGGTATATAAGGTGTGAGTAAACAGCAAGTCTCGCTCTGGAGGCTGAGGAGTTGGCGAAGTGAGGTTGGCTGTGGCTTGTTCTATTTCTCTGATCTTTCAGCTTTCACCCCAACACCTGGCTCTGGGTTTTCTATTAATAAGACCATTTAGCAATCAGTGTTATGTATTATTGTAATTTATTGATTTAAGTCATGTTATCACTTACTTACATAAGCATTAATTTGGAGTTAAATTCACAAGGTTGGGAATGAATAAAAACTTAAGGAAACCTGAAAACATATATCAATGGTATGTTTCTAAGGTATTAGTGTTGAATCTAAGTAAATGCATATTATAAAGCTATTATATTTCTCAACTCCCAGAAAATTAGAGTTATATATTATTTACCTTAACTTCTGCCCTAATATATAAGAAAGTTTTTGTTTTTGTTTGTTTGTTTGTTTTTGTTTTTTCGAGACAGGGTTTCTCTGTGTAGTTTTGGTACCTGTCCTGGATCTCGCTCTGCAGACAAGCTGGCCTCGAACTCACAGAGATCAGCCTGGCTCTGCCCCTCAAATGCTGGAATTACAGTCGTGTGCCCTGACCACCTGTCCAAGGAAGTATGTTTTATGTACAAAATAGGCCTAAACAAAATCTAAGTGAATGGATCACGTTTTTAAAAACCTTTACTCTACTCCTTTAAGCAAAATTGTTCATCTTAGCACGTATAAACTTTTACCAGGATTCTATAACAAGGTACAACATACTGGATAACTTAAACAATAGAAATGCATATTTTAAACCTTCTGCATTCTCAAATTCCAAAATTGAAATGTCAGGGTTATTTTTTAAGGGATATATGTAAGTTCTCCAAGCCCAAACAACTATTCTAAAAAATAGTAGAAAAAGAAAATGGTCACTGAGTGAGCCTTAAACCAGGACACATTGCTCTTGCAAACACTCTGGACAGATGGAAAAGCAAGGAAGAAAGCTTACCCTTTTATCTAGCCAAACAGATACAACAAATGACAGACCAGCTCTAAAGATAGACACTAACTAGTCCCTGTGTAAACAGACTGAACAGTTCCAGTGATCACAGCTCTCTGGAGATGTACCTGCTCATTGGGATACATGCTTCTGTTAGCTAATTGGTTTTATCTCAAAACAAAACAAACTCATCATAGCCTGTAATAGAAGGCAGGCAGATTTGTAGCTTGGGACTAATTGTCTTTAAAAGTTCCTATATTATGCTGCCACCAAATTCCCTGATTATCTATATTAAATCCATTCATGTTGAATTCTTCCATCTTGACTTGGAGGTAACAAGCAAGAGGGCATGACTGCCTTCTTCTCTAATAGGAAGTGCCAGAGGATATAAAGTGTAGAAAGAATCAAACAGTGTCTCTACAGAGAAATTCACAATGTGTACACTGTACACAGAAAGAGTACAGAAAGGGAACTTCCTCAACTTGTAATTCAGTGTAGATTGTTTTATTCTTTTTGTAATCAAGTTTGGCAATTCAGTATTAACTAGCATGGTACTCAGTATGTAACCCAAGCTACTCTCCAATTCAGAGGTAATTTTTTTTTTTTTTTTGGCCTCAGTCTTACTCATGGTGCGATTACAACTGTGATCTCCAGTTTCTCGCATTATGATTTGGTCAAGTAATAACAATGATTAGATTGCAGATAGAGATTTATATCTTGTAGTCTATAGGCGTGGAAGTGTTGCTGTTCCCTCTGTGGGTGGCCCTACTAGGGCAGGTGTAGTCTTCACTGTTGAAATGGAAATTAAACTGTAAGGCAAAAACCCATGTTCTCAGGACATATGGGAGATACTCTGTGCCAGAGCAAGGAAGCAGCGGTTTGGAGCTGGCAGACTTGTAAAGCTGTGAGAAAATGCGTTTTATTCATTATTGGAAGAGAAATTTCCTCACAGTTTCACAAAACAGATCAAAGAAAATCCATTTACTCTATTGAACACAATCCAGGAACCATGGATATTTGTAAAGCCTAAAGCTATTTTGTACTGAACCTTCACTGAAATTTGCTGCTCTCTAGCCCACTCTCTGGAGACAGAAAAAGTACCAGAGTGAAATATTCTAAGGTTCAATGAGTGTATTTTTTTTAAAACTAAATTTTGTGACAACTCTTCATTGGAGAAGCATTTGAATATAGAATTTATTACAAATTTCAAGGGGATGACAGTGAAGAGTCAAGTCATTTCTTGTAGCCAAGTAGGTGCTTACATCAACAGGAAACATGTACTTAATGCAAATTTTCACCTTGCTTTCCTGTATAAGAAATCTGGAGGTTCGACTTGCCAGTGCTTTCAGAGTCTTCCAGATCATTAAGCATGAACATTCACTTCTAAGACCTTAGGGTAATGTTACAATCAGAGATCAAATTAAACTGTGAAGCCAAAGTGAGCATTCTGGAACAATCTAGACCGACTAATACTTTGTGATATGAATGGTATAAGAAACAGACACCAACACCAAATGCAGGTACTGCAATGTAAAACACAAGGAAATGTAGGAAAAGGTTAATAGATTAAACAAGGCAAACACAAAGGTAAAGAATGGAAATGTGTCCCAGTGTCTGAAGAAACTAAGGAAATGAAAACAAAGCCATTATATTGTCCGTGGGTGATCTACTAGCTTTAAGGAAGTCTAATAATAAAATAAAATATTTTCATCTAATTAACATTAAATGCTTTACAATTGTACATGGGGTCACTCATTGCTGTGGTGCTTCCTAGTGTATATGACAGCTGGGGCTCATTCTGCAGAACCACAAAGTCAACGGAGGAAGGAAATGAAAGTTCAAATTCACAAGGTAGCTATTGTTGTAAAATATTATTTTAACATGTGTTACATTTGTTTTGCTGCAGAACATTTGCTTTATGGTGCAAAGATGTGCTGCAATTTGTCTTTTTTTTAATGTTGCATTTGTTTAACTCTGTGAAGCTGTGTTACTGTGCCTGTTTGAAAACCTTATTGGTCCAATAAAGGAATGAACAGCCAATAGCAATGTGGAGGAAAAGGGAGGCAGGGCTGGCAGGCAGAGAATATAAATGGAAGGGATAAGAGAACAGGGAAAAGAGGACTCAAGGGCCAGATAACCAGCTACACAGCCAGCCACAGAGTAAGATGTAAAGAAAATGATACAGAATTAAAGAAAGGTAAAAACCCTGATGCAAAAGATAGAGAGGATAATTTAAGTTAAGAAAAGCTGGCTAGAAATAAGCCAAACTAAGGCCAAGAATTTATAAATAATAACAATAATATTCCATTGATCTTTTGTGAGCTGGTTGGTGGCCCCCCCAAAGAGAAAGAGAATAAAGTCAATAGAACAAAGAGTAATAAAACAACCAACAACAAACTATGACATCTCAGTTTTCCAAATATAATTTACAATACTAATATAAAACCAAACACAGTTTTAAATATTGTTTAATGGCTGAATATTATATTAAAACAAATTACTTTCTTGACTCCAAATTCTGTTTACTCTGATGTACCAAAATTACAAAATCATCAAATATTTATGAAAAGCATAAACCCAGAAATAAAATATACTCAGTCATCAAAGGATCACAACATTCACTATTTTTTCTAATTACATCAGAATAGCAGATAAGAAAATGTCAGCTTTTTTTAATATTATTTCTCATTTTTGGATATTTCGCTCATGAATTAATTGTTTATGTACCACATGTGTGCTAGGTGCCCATGGAATCCAGAAGTAGGCATCCAATCCCCTGGATTACAGGTGGTTTTGAGCTATCTTATGGATTCTGAGAATCAAACCCAAGTCCCATGCAAGAACAACAGTGCTCTTAAATGTTGTCTAGCCCCTCAATTGTGTGTTTTAAGGAGGCATATAGAAATATATTGAATACTATCAGATATAACAAAAAGTCCAGGAAAATAATTTAGAAATAAAGTAAAGAACATATTTCTATAAAGATTCTTGCCTGTTTAAGAAGTAAGATTTTGGACGGGCGGTGGTGGTGTACGCCTTTAATCGAGGCCAGCCTGGACTACCAAGTGAGTCCCAGGAAAGGCGCAAAGCTACCCAGAGAAACCCTGTCTCGAAAAACCAAAAAAAAAAAAAAACAAAAAAACAAAAAAAAAAACAAAACAAAAAAAAAAAGTAAGATTTTGATTGAACTAATTGAATATGTATCTACCATCCACATCACAAGGCATTGGTATGTCTACAAAAAATTTATTCAGTGATATATATTTTAAATATATAATATACACATCATTGTAATATAATTTATATAATATAATTTATATGATTTATGACATAGATGTTAATGTTTAAATTGGTGCTATACAAAGAGATTAAATATAGTCTTTTCAAGTAGACAAGTTGTTGATTTTTGTTGGCTTTTATTTCCCTGCAAAGAATATTTTTAATGGTCTCTAGGGAACAATAATGGTGTGGTGTCTCTGAGTGACTCTTGCATCTTAAGAGAGAAGAACATTATTCTTTTTAGGTGATAATGAGCAAGAATTAAATGCAGGCACACTAATGAGTTTACTTTAGTTCATGCACAGTCCTTGTTTCAATGTTTGTTTTGAAAAGAAGTACGAAACTGTTAACAGCTGATATCGTCAGAGCAAATAAAAGTAACATAGACCTCATCTTTTCTGGGAGACTTTGTCAGAATAGGTACCATGGAAACAATCTCTCAGCAACAAAATTGTGCAAATTGGGAAATAACCGTCATGTCTACTTACCTTTTTTACTAAGACATTTGTGTTTTAAGATGTTTTAATTTTTCCTTTGAAAACACCACAGAGGTAAAAAAATATACCCTACTTTACTTGAACTAGGAAGCTAGACCATGGAATCCTTGATTTTGGTTGATTAAGTAATTAATTAAAACAGATTCATTTTATATAGGCAGAAAACTAGACCCGAAGACCTATGTGTAATGGCCAGAGCAGAGAGCCAGAGCCTCCAGAGATATAAAATACCCATACTCTTTGCCAGAGGCTAAATTATTTTTGATATAATAAACAACAGGTATAAATTGAAGGAATTATTTACATAATGAAGTATATACAGTTATTAAACTGTTATGTTGAGAATTAATTTTGCAAAACCCTTATGAATTTAATATAAACTTTAAAATTAATACTGATTAGAAGTAACTATACTATAGAAATTCTAATGAAGGTATTTGATACTTACTAAATGGGTGTCAATAATTATAATACTGTACTAATTTTTTGTGAAAGAAAAATAAATAATTCTAATCAACTGTAAAATGTATTATTGAAAACTATATCACAAAAAACAAAGAAATCTAAATTGCAATTTTTGAATAATCACTAGATGAGAAAATGTTTCCTCCAAGTTTCCATCATCCAACTAAATGTATTTTATTGACTTTAATTGATTTTTTACATAACATGTATTTTTCATGTGAGCAACGGCCATCTGTTCGAAGGAAAGAATTCTGGAATGCTCTTTTAGCTTGTGTAATTCTGAAAAAGTGGTTCCAGAATTGCCTCTGGCACATTAACACTGAAACAAAAAAAAAAAAAAAAAGAAGATAGTGTAGGAAGTTAGAATCAAAATTATTTCATAAGTTAATTACCTTGTTTTAGTCACATTATAATGCAGTCAGATCTGTAGCTCAGAATGTATCTACTTAGAAATCTTTTATATTAAGTATTTAGTGTAGAAATAGTAAGTCCTAAGGTTTTCTTGGACAATGTGAGATTTGTTGAGTAAATCTTGAAAGGTTCTAATCCCAACTACTTGTTGTTGTAATCAATGGAGATAAAGAACAGTTAAAAAATATGCATGGAAATATATGAGCTCATGTGCATTATCTTTTTTTTTTTTTTTTTTTTTTTTTTTTTTTTTTTTTTTTGGTTTTTGAGACAGGGTTTCTCTGTGTAGCTTTGCGCCTTTTCCTGGAACTCACTTGGTAGCCTAGGCTGGCCTCGAACTCAAAGATATCCGCCTGGCTCTGCCTCCCGAGTGCTGGGATTAAAGGCGTGCGCCACCACCACCCGGCCTGTTCATGTGCATTATCAAAGCAATTATGAAACAGTACATAGTGAAACTCTGAAATGTGCAAAACACATTGACCCTTTGAGGTAAATCTAGGAGATAAATATCTATTTTTAAATGAACTTTAAAAGAAAGTGAAAAAAACAAAATGGAAGGCTTTGAGGAAACAAAGCAAATTGTGTTCCACAAATTGAAGACAGCATCTGTTATTTGGGACCAATACCACATCTTTTATGATCTAGTAATACATTTCCGAGCAATAGGAATCCATTGGCTTATTTGCCTAAGTAGTTTAAGTATGAGGAGCAACATAAAATGTGACTTTGTATTTTAAAAATTCCTGAACATGGTATAAATAAAAGGTTTTGAAGCAAATCAGACCTTTGGGCAGCTAATTAAAAGAGTCCAGCACACAAATAATTGGTCTATAGAAAGTAATAGATCAGATCATTTAGAAGAGAATCATCAACACATTGTATCATTTTATTGATGGACTGGAGAATCAAGACTCCAGGAAGTGTTGACAATGTTACTTCTGGCTTTCATTACTTAGTAGAATTTGTTTTACTTATTAAGAAAGGGTCTGCACAAAGAAGATCTCAGTACATGAATGGTAATGACTTCACTTTAGTTCTCTTGAATCTAATCTTCCCTTGGCTCAGCCTGTTTCAAAAGGTGTGGGCTATAGAACTACACATTTACTAAAAGCAGATGATGTAGGACTGCCCATGGGCATTTACTAACCAGAAGAAAGCAAAGGGGTACATAGTTTTCTCCAGGCATCCATCATGTCCACTTGGACGTCTATTACTTGTTTTGCTACCTTTCACTGTCTATATAACTTTATTTCTCATCTAAGGGAAAAATGAATCTGTGCTCAGTTCTTTCCATAACCATCACTGTGCATAAACGTCACTGTATTGCATAGTCTGCCTTTTCTCTGATATTTTCTCCTTTACAGAATTGTTCTTATCAATATGTACAACTCTGATTGGAGGTATAAACACAGGATCCATTTCTTTCTATTTTAGAGAGAAGTTTATTAATCTTTTCATTTTGATCAATTTTTTCTTCACCAAATTCCTCTCAGGCCCTCCCACCTCACGTTCTTTCTCACTCTCTCAAAGAAACCAAAAATCCAAAAATGAACATCAAAACAAACCCCAAAAGATCATAACACAATATGGACACAAGAAAACATGAAGTCCATTTTTTATTGGTAAGTCTCTTTTGTATAGGACCTGCTTTGGAGTTTTTTGATACCACTGCTGTCAATCCATTGATGGTGGGGGAGATCCTGTTTTTCCCTTTCCACACAGGTATCAATTACATAAATTACTGGCTATTTGTTGCAGTGTGCTCATACTTCCCAGCCTCAATGTTGGTATTTTATTAGGTTTTAACTTATGCATCTCTTTTGCATGGAGTCACAGCTTCTGTATTTCATATGTAAATCGTCATTGTTGTATTTTGAAGACAGTTATGAGTTATCCACTCCTCTGGCTCTTATAAGATTTCTGACACCTTTTCCACACTGATGCCCAAAGAAGGGATTTGATAATGACATCTCATTCATGTGTGAATGATCCCAAGTCTCTTACTCTTTATTCATTGTCCAGTTGTGGTTGTCTATGCTAATCATCACCTACTATAGGAAGAAGCTCTTCTTAAGAGGGTCAAGTAACACATTAATCTATGGCTATTTTATTATGTTATTAGGAGACATTTTATTGCTATAATCCTATAGTATAATAATAATAGTAAATTCCCTCTGGGAAACATGACCTATCTAGTCTCAAGTTCTTCAGCACTTTAGCTGTGTCAGTTACAGGCTCCTTCTCATGAAACGAGCCTTAAATACAGCCAAAAAATTGTTAGTTAGTCCTGTAACATTTCTGCCACTATTACATCAGTATATCTTGTAGGCAGATTGCTGATGTAGAAAGAGGATTTATAGCTGGATGATATTGCTGATTCCTTTTATCCTCTAGTGACCTGCACTGTACCTTTCAGCACAGTGAATGCTTCGAAACAGGCTTGAACTCATAAGAACAGAAATTCCTTTCTGAACAGGACAACAATCCTCACTGTTAATTCTGATTGTGGCTTTGCAGTTAGATGAGCAGTGTTTTGATGAATAGGGAATACTTACCAAATGTGTGATAGTTCTTTATTTTTTTAAATATTATCTTTCAATCTTGGATATTGGTTCCTACAAAAATATCTAATGTTTATACTGTGTAAAAAAAGGACTTCTAATATTGTTCATACTATGTAAAATAACCATACTTCTAATAAAGTTTTGCATACCATAACAACAGACAATAGAATCTCTACTTTACATTCCTGTTAGTGTTACTAGAACTGGGGTAAAAGTAGAAAAAAAGACATTTGTAACACAAATGGAATCATCTAAGCCAAATAAAAGAGTGAGAAAGAGTGATGGGTACAGAAAGACTACAATTTATCAGCACAATAAAGGTTTAAAGAAATTAATCATTTTCATGCATTGACTTATTCAAGGAGAAGCATTGCCGGTGAAACCCTTTCAAATTCATAGAAAGTGCCTAAGTCAATAAAGAAAAAGAACAATAATTTCAGTGAAGATAAACTATAAAGAGATTTATAAAAGGCCATTCTGAAATAGTTTTATGATCTCCCTAATGATTATCTTGTCATAAAACTGAATGCTATACTTTTAACGTGTTTTTAAACCATGATATGTTTAAAATATATTTATTTCATGATATATTTAATATAATAAATAACTAAATTTAAATATGAGTGTGAGCACATCAACCCTTGCAAGCACATTCTATCCTGGATAATCATACACTTTTTAATTGCATAAGACTGAGATACATGTCAATATATTGCAAATAAAGTCTGAAAATCATGTGCCTCCCTGTTAGCACTGTCTTGGTCCAAATATGTCATGAAATAAATTCTTTCTGATATGTATCAAATGAATTCAACATTGCCGCATTATTTTTTACATTACAAGTGTTCATTAACATTTCCTGTTTGTTATGTAATATATGTTATTATTTGTAATGAACTGCTTCTGTTTCAGAATGTAGAATTTCATTATATCTTTAGTCTAAATGATTATAACTCTATTAATGTAAGCATAGGTTTGTAAGCATTCTTAATAAAAAATTTGGACATTAAGAATAATATTAGATATATCAGCAGTCACATTTTTTTAAATATTCTTGAATGCCATTAGGCAAAAAATGTTTGTCGAGTGTACATACATTTAGAAGGATGAATTGAAAGGAAATTTGAAGATAGAATTTATGATGACCTATGTAGAACTTGTGCATGCTTTTAGGGAATTTTTTCTGAGCTGGATTTTATGACATTCTTTGACAGCTTAAACCTTTACATTATGAATTTTCACTTGTATAAATATCTGTAAAGTTCTGCATTCCTCAAGGGCTCTTCCATTCTGTCTTCATTAATTTCCATCCTGAAATTCAATGGGCAAAGCATTTCAGTAATACTCTGATAAACTCAACACATAGGAAGGGAATTAATTAATTTTATCCACATCTAGGAGATTATGACTAGATTTTAGTGATCGAAAGTAAAGATACATATCTCTTAGCTGGTGTAAAATAAGATTGCCCTTGTTGTAACCTCTGTTTCCCTTCCTATCAGCATGGTTTCACAGAAGAACTGAAAAAATGTCAGTGACACAAAATCATGAATGTAACCATTCACCTGGATAGTTTTAGTACTTGTGTCTGATAGATGCAAGTGTAGAGAGAGACCAAACTTGAATGGACATACTCAAGTAATTATTATTTTGGTATGTTTTGAGAATGTCATACAGTTGCTAACACTTGAAATAGATATAGTGTAGAGCAATATGTTCTATATGAGGCTTATGTGAAATACTAAAGTATATAGTATTTAAACTGATGTTATTTAAAATGTTACATAATACAATCTACTGGAGTAAGTGATGAGTGATAGACCAGTTCATATCTTTAAGCCTATATTGATCCTCCATAAATGTTGTAAGAACCCACAGTGAACATACAGGGTATGATATCTAACCTTGACTGGTCAATCTTTTATCATAGTACATATTACATGATGGCTATTCCATGCAACATGGTTACACAGTTCTGGTCAGTCTTTCTCAATTTTCATATACCCCCATTTCTAATCTTACTCATCTTACTATAAATCATGTTATTAAGTAAATTATAAAATGTTTTTGTGGTTTTTTTACTCCTGTCTTACCTTAAAAATAAGAAACAAATAAAAAATGTTTAGTAGGAGATGGAGAGATGGCTGAAGGGTTAAGAGCACTGGATGCTCTTCCAGAAGACCCGAGTTTCAGCCTAAGCACTCACAAGGCCACTCACAACTGCCTATTACTGTAATACATGGGAATGGATGCTCTCTTCTAGTGTGAAAATGTACATGTAGATAAAATATCCATATATAAAAATATATAAATAAATACACATTTTAAAAAAATACATAGCTATACTTTGAGGTCCAATCCTTTCTACTTCCTCAGATCTCTTTTCCACATTTTGTATCTTTAATGTCTTCAATTTCACAGTTTAATTTTCCTCATTATAATTTTTAATTTCTCTTTTAGATTTTTGTCTTTGAACATAATATTTTTACACAATGATGGGTTCTGTTTGGAGAAAGGAGACCAGCAGGAGGGAAGGGAAGCAGAAAGTAATGAGAGTAAATGATCAGAGTATGTTATCTTTTATTACTACATGTGAAAATTACTTAAAACTTCATTATCATTTAAATATACTACTTTTGAAGTCTTATCATTTATAAATATGATATCATTGATACAACATTTGAAGTAGGAAGGTCATTGTCAAATAAAAATTTTCAGAATGATTGTGCTATTAGAGCTGCTTTCCTTATCTAAAGATCCTGACATGATGAAGTAATTACAATTCAAACACTCATGTAAATCAATGGATTGTTTGGAGAATAATTTGGAGTGTTGTTTCTGACTTCTCTTCAAATTTCCTTAGAGAAAATGAATTTCATGGGATTTGGGGATGAGTCTGACACACATCACTGAAATTTAAGGAGACAACTAACTGAGGTTTATTAGAAAATTATTTAAGAAATTAATTTATCACTTTATTCTGTATTCCTGGGATTCTGCCTGCACTGGGGTTCCTAATTTTCTCCACAGAAGGCTGTTGCATTTTAGCAACTACCATGCAAAGGGAGTTAATTGCAACAGTTGCAGACCATTCTGTCCATCCCTCCTCTCCTTATTCTATTCTTCCTGCTCATTTGCTGGTGGCTCTCCCTCTGACTCTACCCACACATACTTCATCCTCCCTTTTCTCCTCCTCTCTTTCTCTCTCTGTAAGTCATGTATATAGATTTATGTAATTGCAAAATTGAATACTTCCTTCAAAACAATATTCAGAACCATGACATGAGCATGAAATAACTCTCATTTTCACTTAATTACTAGAATTTGAGGGCTATTTATACTTATTCATTAATAGCAGACCATTTTTTGCCTGAAATATTTGAATAAAAATTATACTAATGAAATTCTTTCAAAAATACCCTGATATTATATCTCCCTACACCCTGGAAGGAAATCTTCAGTCAAAAAAAAAATCCCCCAGTTGTATATGTACACTTGTGCATAAGATGTGAACTAAGCAGAAGAAAGAACTCAGTTATAGCAGCTTGATTTTGCTCCAGTCTTCAATTTTTATTTTTTCCTCATTATGTTTCACCTTGTAAACTTGATTGGAATTGAGGAATTTGTAGATTGCTACAGCACCCATTTAATGTGACTGAAGTTCCAAAAGTTATTAGATTACAAGGGCAATGGTTTAGTCAATTGATGAATTTGCAATCAGTGTAGAATATTGAAATGTGGGGAAATTGTCATGAGGGGCATAGTTGGATGAAGTGGGTAGCTGTGTCATGCTTTTGAATTGTTGGTCTTGAAGATGGTTCAATGCTGTCACTCCTCTGTGCTCCCTGTTCACCATTGACTAAACTTCTTTCTTCATGCCTTACTTCTTCATCTTGTCTTGTTTTACCACAACACATAAACAATGAAACCAAGTGACTATGGACTAAATCGCTGAATCCATGAGCTGAAATGAATCTTTCCGCCAATGTCTTGTTTCTCTACAATATTTGTTGCATGCACACAAAGCCAAAGAGCAGATTGCCTCTCCACACTAAATCTGTGTAATCTACTCGGATAGGTTGGGAGTGTCAGTATAATGTACTGACCTCCAGAGTACATAAATAAAACAAAAGATATTATGGCTTACTTAGGCATAAATGACATTGAAATAAGCTCAGAGGTATTAAAATTGTGATAAGCTGAATATTCTAAAACTTAGATCTTCACTGACATGGTTTTGACATTTCATTTCAATATGAGACAATATTAATAACTATGTAACTTTCTGACTATGAGAAAGAATACCTCCCTTCATAGGAACAACTGAGTTAGAATGTTAGATGTACTACACTCTGTCTAGATCATCACATATCTATCCCCTTCATATCAATGCTAGAGAAAGTAGAAGAGGCAACTGTATTCCACATATTGATCCAATTGTACAATGAAATTGTAATAAATAATAATTAGATGTCAGTGAGTTCTATACGTGACCTTTAGTGTGTGTGTGTGTGTGTGTGTGTGTACATACTCAAGGTGAATGTGTTACCTGCAGCTTTGGCTTTTACTTATTTTTCAGTTTTCAACCTAATGGAGCAATGATAAGCTTAGTACAATAATGGTCACCTTTCAACTACATGAATTGCTTTCTATATAATGTTTTAAAATTACAAAACTCAACTCATGACGTATTTATATAGTGTACCTCTGCTACATACAGAAATGTAAATTAATGATTTAATCAGAAAGCATCCACAGCAGTGAATATGAACACTGGCAAGCTGAAAAGCATCTGGAATGATCTTAATTTGGATCAAAACCAGAATTTAATAAATAGTGGGGCCTTCGCTTCCTACTGTATATTTAAAAAAATAAACTGCTTTAAGTATAGTCAGTGAAGAATAAATCAATATTTATATGTAAATATATCAAGGAGGGAAGTTATAGAATTGCTAGGAAAAGAAAGTTAGGCTATGTTTCCAGATAGAAATTTCTAAGAGTGATTAATTTCACCAAAATGTCATCAGCATTCAGTTCCCATTTGGACCAAATTGAATATATTTTCCTAAATAAAAATATTCTTATTTTGTTTGTGTAGGATAATTAATAGTTGAGCTGATTTCATTTTTCTATTAAATATATTAATTCTTTTGTACTGTTAATTATGCACTTTTAAATTAATATGCTTGGTTAATATTTTTTAATAATTTGGGGAGTGTGGAAATGTTAAGCTTCAAGAGAAAGACCAGGCAACAATCCAGTTTCTTTAAAAAGATCAAAGTTTATTTATCTTTCATATACTAATTTTAGGTCATTACTTACATGGATAACTATATAAAACATAGCTATAACTTTATAATTCTGATTAATATTTGTAGTCAATTTTTACTCTAGTTGTAAATTAATACATATAACACACTTTGGTATTATTTCCTTATTTAGACTTCATGGATAAATGAGTTTTGGAGTTAAGTTACAATAAGCAAATTAAAATCTAGAATCGCTATCTATAAATATTTTGGGGTTATTATCTTTGGTTACATTTATACAGTTTGGATACAGATTTACAGAGGAGAATAACCAACCTTGCTGTTTATTCACTGTTCAGATGTAGCAAGTTATTTAATGTGTCTATTCCTATTCTCTCATTGTACAACATAAATAATAACTTTAAGCATGAAGAAAATCAGGATAGTAGTAAAGCCTTAGAAACCACTCAATAACTAATATTCAGTACATTGCAGTAAAGTTATAAGCAACTTAGGATGAAATAAGCAATGAAGTTATATATGATTTTCATTTCCCCTTTGCCAAAATATCTGCATTTATCAGGTTTGAAAATCTTTTCAAGCTTGTATATTTTAGGACTTTGCAAAATTTTTAATAATTATTCATTTGTTAGTTCAGATGAACTAATAAAGTGTGAGTGAAGGCATTTGTAAACAAAAATACCAAGTGCATCTTTCTGAACTTGATCATTCCCTTCTAAATTTTAATTAACCTCCCCAGGTCTCTTAATAGACCAGAAAGTAGAATTGATAACGTACACTCTTTGCTTATTATTCATTCAATAAAGTAAGATAATGTGCCAAAATACTTAGCATAATGCTTAGAAACTGTATTGTGTACTATTGTTATTATTATTATTACTATTATTAATTATTATTATTTTACCAGTCATTACAATTGAGGTTAGCCTATGCTCTAATTACATCAATATGCACTAGGTATAGTTTATTCCTTGTTATTTTGACTTTCATTAACTTTTAACATGCTTGTTTTCTCACTAGATATGTTTCATACCCTTTTATCATCCATCTGTTCTCACTCATATATGACTGCAATGAATGCCAACTGGTGATTCATTCAAGTGATTTAGAGAAAAAGTTCTTTAAATGGAAAATAAAGCGAAGCAATTACTCTTTGATGGTTTCTCACGTTGTTGTTACTCACAGAAGATATTATTTATGGGGAATGCCGTACAGTCACATCTCAAACTCACAATCTCCTTCAGGCCTTTCCCTTGTTTGGGGGATTTTATTTATTTATTTTTGGCTTTGTATTGCAGAGGAACACTTGATCAGAGCATTGGTACTCAGATGCTCCAAGCATAGGTGCTAAGATTCCTTGTGGTTCTTTGCGTCCATTGTCCTTTTCTTCATTTTTTCACTGACAAAGAACAAGCACGTGAGTTTTGACATTATTACTCCTCAACAATTCTTTTTAGTAGACATAATTTCTTTGGAAAAATCAGATTTGTCTCCCAATTCATCTTCTCTCTTTATCAGCATTTTGAACACATTCTAATTTTCATGTTTTAAAATATTTGTGTTTACCATCCAAATACATATTGGCTGCTTCTGAGTGTAGACAAGTGCTGTGAACAAAGAATGAGAGTTCAGTAGAGTGTTGTTCCTGAATGTAACACAACAGTAGATCTGAATTTGCAGGGTCTGTGTGTGTGTGTGTGTGTGTGTGTGTGTGTGTGTGTGTGTGTGTGTGTGTGTTCTGGTTTACCACACCTAAGAAGTATATATTAGAGGTTTCTAATTTAGTAGTTTCTGAGAAGGGGTAGAAATGTGTGTTCATCACAAAGCATGTCAATATTCTTGACATTCACAGTTCATGAATGTCCTTTATTTTAGGGTCGTTACTGCACTTGAGAAAAAAGTAGATCTCTTACCATGAAATAGAAGTTATTATTTTATTGTATTCACATAGTCTCTTTTTCTCCTATTTTCTAATTAAATGGTGTCAGGAAGAATAAGACACAAGTACACTAGGTCACTAAGAAGATCATATTTTCTGAGTATTTATTAAGTATGATTATAGAAATCTTTATATTTCTTTAAGTATGACTTTAGGAATCTTCAAATTTCTGTAGGCTTATTTTAAGTTACTGCCTAGGCATTTAGAATAATACTTTAAAAATTATTAGCTTTTCCACACTGCACTATTTATTTGTGGCTTTGGATTAATTTCTACACCATTTTGTCTTCAAAATTGTAATAACTGGTTTTCATTTACATACATTAATTGATTAACCAGAATATTACTGCCTTTAGTAGAAATCAATTGCAATTAACTTCTAGAATTTTTTAATTGTTAATAAATTCAGTTTCCAAATTTCTTATGAACATTGATATCATGAGATTTAATGCAAATTCAGTTTGCTTCTGTGCTTGTGGATGAAGAAAGAGAAGTGAATAACTCATCTCCTAGGTGTTGTTGGAATCTTAGATGGTCTTTTTTTTTAGGTTCATATTTTCTTTTTTCATTAAGAAATTTTTTATTCATTTTACATACTAACCACAGATCCCCTCTTTTCTCCCTTTTCTCCCACAGATCCCTCCTCTTGACTCCCTCAGCTTTCCCCACCAGCTTATCCACCATTCCATCCTCTAAAAATGTAAGGCCTCCCATGGGGAGTCAGCAGAGCCTGGTACATTCAGTTGAGGCAGGTCCAAGCCCCTCCCCCTGCATCAAGTCTATGCAAGGTGTCCTGCCATAGGTACTGGACTCCAAAAATCCACCTCATGGACCAGGGATGGATCCTGATCTTACTGCCAGGGGCCCCTTGAACAAATCAAGCTACACAACTCTCTCACTTTTGCAGAGGGCCTAGTCCAGTCCCATGGAGTCTCCACAGCTGTTGGTCTAAAGTTCATGAGTTCTGACTAGCTTGGCTTGGTTGTCTCTATAGGTTTTCCCATCATGATCTTGATGTCCCTTGCTCATAGAATCCCTCTTCGACTGGATTTCTGGAACTTGGTCTGGTGCTTGGCTGTGGATCTCTACATCTGCTTCCATCAGTTACTGGATGAAGCCTCTCTGATGACAGGGTATTCATCGATCTGATTACTGGGGTAAGCCAGTTCAGGCACCCTCTCTACTATTGCTAGTAGTCTAAACTGGGGTCATCCTTGTGGGGAATCTTAGATGGTCTTTTAATAAAAAACCCAGAGCCAGATATTATGGCAAAAGCTGAAAAATCAGAGAAGCAGAACAGTCAGCCACTAGTTCTTACCTCTAGAAAACTCCTGTTTCCTCGTGCCTTATATATATTTCTCTGCCCTGCCATATTACTTCCTGGGATTAAAGGTGTTTTTTCTTCCTAAGCAAAGGCATGAGATTTCAAGTGGTAGAATTAAAAGTGTGTGCCAAACCTGCCTGACCTCTATGTCTAATCTAGTGACTGGCTCTGTCTTCTGATCCTCAAGCAAGTTTATTAGGGTACACAGGCTTCCTTTGATATAATTTATTCTCTCTTCTACATAATTTCCTGCTTCACGTAAATATGCTGAACATATTGATTATAACATCATATCACTGAATTAGATATATAAAAATGCATATCACTAAACAATTCTTTGATATTCTTTCCAATAATGTGGTGTCTACAAGTTATTTATGTATGATGAAGATTGTGCAGAGTGATGAGAGATCTGGTGTTGAAGATTTTTATTTAATCATTTCTTATGGAAAATTGGACTTTTCGACTTTTCAGTGCATAATGCACATTGGGAAAGATAGTTCTTATATAACCCTTCATTGTCTATCAAGACAACCCAAAGCTTAGCTGTATTTCATTTACCTCATAATTGTTTTGTTGGGTAATTCTATGTGTTTTGTGCTAAGTTGTCCTTCTTGTAGCTTAGAGAAACTTTCTAGATGTATGCTGTCTGCTGTCCTCTAAGAGCTCATCAGGTCTGCTCCACTAGAAGAAAGGTTATTAGGAAAAGAACAATTATAGAAAGTCCTTGTGAATTGTAGTTTCAGCTTTATGCGGGTCATTTCTTCCATAGATACCTAGGTCAAAACAATTCATCCACATCTAATGCACAGGGGACAGAAGTTTCATTTCTGGATGAAACTGAGAGAATGTCTAAGGATTTTAGTCTAACCTACCTTAAACACCCAATGTAAGCAAAAGGCTTGCTGAAAATATTGAATATTGTTTTTCACATGAATCTATTATATCTAGAACAATGTGATATCATGAGACTGATCCATTGTTAAAGTCAGAGAAGAACAGAGAATACTTGCTCCTTTTTGAAAACTTCAACATATGTTTGCTAGGAACATATTTCTAGAAATTATTTGTACTAACTTTAAGTGTTTAAGTCTTTAGTGCTTATTGAAATAGCACATGATAGTATTACAAAAAAAACAGCAAGGAAAATATTGATTATGTCAAATTCTAGAACTAAATTTTACTATAGTTTTATTTTCTTAATTAATATGCACATTTAGTACTTAAGATTAGGATGTTAATATCAAAACTTGGCCAGCATTGCCTTAACTAGATTGTCACCTACGTTCGCTGATCTCTTGCAAAATACTTAGCTCATACTAGATTCTCAAATACATCAAGAAAAAAACTCAATTTGAAAAACTTTGTCCAGGTGATAGGGTGGGTGCAATCTCATATGGAACAAAATTTTGACTGTTACTTAATTGTAACTAGATACTCTGATCTCTGGATACCTGAATATACTATTTATAAATAACATCATCATATACTTAAACCTTGACAAAACCAATATAAATTTAATACTTTTCATATTCACAAGTGACAGAACATTTCACTCCATTTGTACATCATTTAACTGTCAACATTTTCATCGCATTATTTTACTTTGGATTTGGGGGTCCTATCTCCTGTATTACAGTATAAAGATAAAGTATAAAGGATACAGTCAACAAGGCAAAGCAACAGCCTACAGAATGGGAAAAGGTCTTCACCAACCCCACATCTGACAGAGGACTGATATCTAGAATATATAAGGAACTCAAGAAATTACACATCAAAATGCCCAACAGTCCAATTAAGAAATGGGCTATAGAACTAAACAGAGAATTCTCAACAGAGGAAACTCAAATGGCTAAAAGACATTTAAGGAATTGCTCAACATCCCTAATCATCAGGGAAATGCAAATCTAAACAACTCTGAGATACCACCTTACGCCTGTCAGAATGGCTAAGATCAGAAACACTGAAGACACCTTATGCTGGGGAGGATGTGGAGCTAGGGGAGCTCTCCTCCACTGCTGGTGGGAATGTAAGCTTGTACAACCACTTTGGAAATCAATATGCTGGTTTCTTGGAAAATTGGGAATCAATCTCCCCCAAGACCCAGATATACCACTCTTGGGCATATACCCAAGGAATGCTCAATCATACCACAAGGGCACTTGCTCAGCTATGTTCATATCAGCATTGTTTGTAATAGCCAGAACATGGAAACAACCTAGATGCCCTTCAACTGAAGAATGGATAAACAAAATGTGGTGCATATACACAATGGAATACTACTCAGCAGAGAAAAACAATGACATCATCAGGTTTGCAGACAAATGGATGGATCTAGAAAAAAAACCATCCTGAGTGAGGTATCTCAGACTCAGAAAGACAAATATGGTATGTACTTACTCATAGGAGGATACTAGATGTGGAACAAGGATGACTGGACTGCTACTCACATCACCAGGGAGGCTACCTGGGAAACAGGACCCCAAGAAAGACATGGGGATCGCCCAACGATGGAGAAATGGAAGAGATCTACATGAACAGCCTAGACATGAGTGGTGGTAATGAAGGGCAAGGGTCAAGGGAAAGAGAGCTTGGGGGAGTGGGAGATCCCAGCTGGATCAACAACAGAGAGGGAGAACAATGAATAGGAGACTATGGTAAATGAAGACCATATGAGAATAGGAAGAAGAAAAGTGCTAGAGAGGCCCACAGAAATCCACAAAGATACCCCCACAACAGACTGCTGGCAATGGTCGAGAGACAGCCTGAACTGACCTACTCTGGTGATGGGATGGCCAAACACCCTAATTGTCGAGCTAGAAACCCCATCCAAAGACTGAGGGATCTGGATGCAGAGATCCATGGCTAGGCCCTGGGTGGAGCTCTGGGAGTCCAGTTAGCGAGAAAGAGGAGGGTTTATATGAGCGAGAATTGTTGAGACCAAGGTTGGATAAAGCACAGCGACAAATAGCCAAACGAATGGAAACACATGAACTATGAACCAATGACTGAGGGGTCCCCACTGGATCAGACCCTTTGAATGGGTGAGACAGTTGATTGGCTTGATCTGTTTGGGAGGCATCCAGGCAGTGGGACCGGGTCCTGTGCTCATTGCATGAGTTGGCTATTTGAAACCTGGGGCTTATGCAGGTTTGCTTGGCTTGGCCTGGGAGGAGGGGACTGGACCTACCTGGACTGAGTCTACCAGGTTGATCTCAGTCCTCGGGGGGAGTCTTTGCCCTGGAGGAGGTCGGAATGGGGGGCGGGCTGGGGGGAAGGTGAGGGGGGCTGGAAGGGGGGAGAACAGGGGAATCCGTGGCTGATATGTAGAACTGAATTGTATTGCAAATAAAAAAAAAATGATGAAACACAACTCATTATCAATCATTAGTCACTAGGGAAAAGCATACTGATATCAATACCAAGAGGTAAGTAACCTCACCCCAGTTAGAAGGGCTTTTATTATAAAGACAAAATAATAATTATAGGGTTCAAAATTGGGGAAAAGAACCCCCACACACTGTTGATAGGGATATAATTTGTTATAGACTTGGAGAAAAGTACCTCACAAAGCAAAACAGATAAAACATATGCTCCAGCTCCTCAAAGACACTCTTACACAGCTATGTTTAAAAATGATTTTCACAGAGAAATTTATCTTCCCTTTCAATTGGCTGTTAGAAGCTACTCCCATGATTAAAATGTGATCATCTAACTGTCTATAAACCTATCAGTCACTTATCTATCAATCTACCTCTCAATCTTCTGTCTAAATGTTAATGGTTTTCTTCTCATAGAAATATAACTCTTACTCTAAGGATGCATCTAGGAGCACGCCATTAGAATTTTATTTACTAGCATTGTTTCTGCTCTTGTGATTCACAGAGTCACCTTGTGTGCACATTAGTATCTGTTGGTCTCATAAACAGTTGCAGAACTGAAAATTTCTTCTTGAAAACTAATAAAGTTTGGCACTTGAAAGATTCAAAAAAGGAATGTTCAAAAACAACTGAAAAGAGACAGGCAAGACAGATTAGTGGAAAGCATTCAGTATTTCTGACCGTTTAACATCTCCCTTGCTACCCACTTTAGACACTATCAAAATGTATTGCTAGAAGGACAGTGCATTCCCAGAGGGCACACAGGCACCTTCATGTGAGCATATCATCCTTAACCATTGCCACTTTTGTTCACAGTGGCTTACACTTTAATTTATTCTTGAGGTTGAACGTCTCCTATGTGGATTTTATTTTAAGATAAATTTTTAACAAACTTGGTATTTTTTTGCTCATGAGCTAGAAGGGGCATAGGATAAATATTCTTCCTTTTTCTCCAGAAAAGACTTTCATATCTACTTGAAAAATATAATGTCCCTACGGGATTTTACTATCTCTTTTACCTCCAGGCTTTTCTTTTTGTTCACTTCTTTTTATGGGAATTTTCTCTTGGTCGTTTCCTAGAAATTTATAAAAACGGCCCTCTATCAAATGTAAGCAGAATGTACACATTATCTAATATTCACCCATGTGCTCCCAATGCACAAAGTGTTTTCTCCATAACATGTGTGGGAATTTAACAAAAACAGTTCACCAAATTAAATACACATTTATTTTACTTATATTATTTTATTGGTAGTCTTTTGTTGTCTGTTATGCATATTTACTTTAAAATGGAAAATGAATAAAGCATGGAGAAGAAAAACATATTTAAGATACTGAAAATAAAGAGAAATCATAATAGTTAATTTGTAATATGTACACTAGCAGCAAGTACTTTATATTTATTAGTTCTAACTGAACTAACAGATTTTGAAACATACCTTTTCAGATATTCTGTGCACTCTTACATTTAACAAAGATTTACATTTAAGTATCTCTTAACATTGTTTCTAAATTATTTGTTACTCAGTGAACAAAACTAATGGTCATTGCATTGAAGTTTTAATGAATAAAGGTTGAGAATATTTAATATAATTCTGTGATATTAAGTATGAGAGTAGATTAATAATGAAAAACGCAGAATTTGCTCTTTCATTATCGCTGGAAGGCTAAGAAATTAATTTTACAGACCATGAAATGAAAATAGCTTCTCCACTATTTTATTAACCAATACTTAGAGCTGTCTAATCAACTCTCACATTCAGATCACGTCCATTACTTAGTGGCATTAGATCAACATTCCTATCAGTTCATTAGGTTAATATAATTCAATAAATAACAGTGAAGTAAAAATTAGGTCATCTTACATGATTATTTCTTGATAAGACACCATAGTTCATTAAAGAAATAACATCAACACTTCTGATGCTAAAACAAGTGTATATTAGTAGCTTACATTTGTTTTTTTCCTAATTATTCAGCATCATGCTGCCATCAGTAAAAGAAATAATTACTGTGGGAGTAGCTCAAAGATAGAATATTTTCTAGCTCTGTAAACCATATGGCCCTGGATTCAATCTCCAGCAAAGCACCCTTAAAAAAGAAATAAATAAAACAAAATATGTGTTCAACAGGAGATAGGAAACCTTTTATTATTTATTTAGTTGTTTGTTTATTTGTGAGATGTACATACATGTCAAGGTGCCTCTCTTTCCTTCATATGTGTCCTGAGACTACAACTCAGATTCTCAGGCTTTGAAACAGGTGCCCTTACTAAATGAACCATCTTTCTAACCCCAGGATATAGGGCAAAAATTTAGAACATGGTCAACCTGTAAAAAAAAGAGAAAAAATCCCATTAATAATGATTTGGGATTCAAATTTTAAGTTTTTTCCCTATAAGTTAAAATTTGAAGGTCTGAATATAGTCAGAAAATATATGGCTAACTCTACAACTGAAAATAGTGCTGTTCACATCTAGATAGGAAAACTGAATATATTTGTATCTGTGCTAGATATACAAATGGTGCATACTTACAGTTGAAAGAGTTGACCTAACATTCTAAAATATATTTCCATTTTGACAAATTATGAGTTATTCTGGTCAGTTTGTATGTTACTTATGTATGTTTTCAGTGCTGACTAATTGATATATGAGAAAACTAACTGGTACGCTCTTCATTGGAGAAGAACATTATTCCCACTCTCAGAATTCCTTAGTTGCCTGAAATTCTTTGTGTATACTAAAGGGTTAATTGTCTTTTCCCAATACACTTTGGCATGTCTATTATTGATTTCTTTGTTCAGCTCTTATTTAGACATTCAGAGTGTGGCTTCTGAAATTACTAGACTGAAAATTTTAATCCTATATATATTATACATCTATATGCATATTATATATATCACATATGCATGAAAGATAATTAATGAGAAAATTTGCCATGAATTTAAAAGTGAGTAAGATGTGTATATTGGAGGGTTTAGATTTAGGAAAGAGAAAAGAAAATGATGTAATTATATTTCTAATCCCCAAAAATAAAATAAATTCAAAAAGAGTAATTTGGTTACTAAAGAGATAGTTCAATGGTTGTGGTGGTTTAAATAAGAATGGCCAGCACAGGCTCATCTATTTGAATGTTTGGTCATTAGGGAGTGCTACTACTTGATAGAGATTAGGAGATGTGACCTTGTTGAAGGAAGTGTGTTGCTAGGCATGTGAGTTTTGGTTTCAAATGCTCAAGCCAGGCAGCCTGTGAATCCAGACATGGAGCTCTCAGTTACCTTTGGAGCCTCATGTCTGCCTGCATGCTACCATCCTTCTCGAATATTAATCATAAACTAAGCCTCTCATGTCATGAGCTACCCCAATCAAATGCTTTCTTTTATAAGAGTTGTCTTATTCCTGGTGTCTCTTCACAGCAAAAGAACACTGACTAAGATAGTGGTAACTAGCATTTCCTGTTTTTGCAGAGAACCAGAGTTTAGGGCCAGGACCCACATCAGGCAGAATACAGTTACTGTAAACACACAAACACACACACACACACACACACACACACACACACACACACACACACACTCACAAGATGGACCACAGACAAACATAGAGACACATGCATATAATTAAAAATATTACTACTTAGAAAATCTAATCTGGTGTAATTCTTACTTATATTTACTGTAGAACTGCTGCAACATAGTCTTGGATTTCCTTTTGTTTTCTTTGATTGTTTTATGAAAACTAAGGAGGGAAATGAAAATAAACAAAAAGGCTTGACTCTAGGTGTTTTCTCATCCCAACTGCCTGCTCCCAAATAACCAAAAGAGACTCAACATTACTAATGCTCAGCTGATAGCTAGGGTAAATTGTCCCTCCTAACTTTACCCTACCTTTCTATGGGCCAATAAGCTTCTTTATTAACCAATGAGAGTAATGCATATTCACAGGGTACTGTTATGCCCAGATTGGGACCCCAAAGATAACCACCACAGACCTTAGGTACAGAATGCAATAGCATGGTTTATTTCTGTTTGTTTACAAGCCGGGGGCAGGGGAGCTCAATCCAAAGCACTCACTCGTAGTAACCATGAGGCCAGGAGGAACTTGCTTTTTCTTTGTGTGGCTAGCTTTTTAAAGGCAAAATCCACAAGCCCTTCAGGGGGGGTTGGGGGAGTTTTGCATGGGTGCAACTCGGATTGGTTTATTTTTATCTCTTTTCTCTTTTAATTGGTTGAGGGTATGTAACCTTTGAATTTACTGGTTGGTGGTTACAATTTATTACTTTGGGGGCAATCCAGCACAAGTCCCAGGCTTTGTCCTTGAGCCACCGTGGGGGCTGGCTGGCCAAGCACGTACTGCACATAACTCTAAGTTGGTGAGGGGCCCCAGAGAATAAACATCTGGCTGAACTTTGAGCAGTCAGAGTACGTGCAGAAAGGGAGCTACTGCAAGGACTATGTCTTTTGTTCACGGCCCTCCCAGAAACTGCTTGCTCAAGTCTCAGGAAACTGAAATTGAGGCCTGATCTCTGAGAGAAGACTGAGCAGCATGTTATGGCATCTGCTTGGTCCTTTCAGGTACAGAAGGATTATTCCACAGCACATGACATTTTATTCAGTATCTAGAGAAAAAGATGACATGGGGATTGTTTTGTGTATTTTTCCATTCTCTCCTCACTGTAAAAACAACGTTATCTAATGCTGAACGACCTTCTTTGTGATGAGTACAGCTCATGGGGTCTGTGATGCTCTCGGTGATGGTGACATAACACTGCACTTTTTTGAAACTAGAATTTCCATTAGACTCTATCCTTATTTCCTTTAGCTACAGATTAACTCAAATTTAGCCTTTCATTATATCAAAACACTATATATTAATTCAATGTAGGTAGTTCTACTGCTGACTCCTTGTCTCTGATCTTTTTTTTTTTTTTGGCTATAGGTCATTCTCTGCCTATCACATGAATGACATCAGGCCAGCTTTTCCATTCTTGTCTGCCTTCACAGTACGAATACAAATTTCTCTTTGTTATTTTTTTTTTCAGAAGACACAGTATACTTTTACTTTCTTTTTTTATTATTAAAAATAGATTCTTCTATAATACATCATGAGCACAGTCTCCACACTTACACTCCTTCTACTCTTCCCCACCGGCCATTTTCCCCAGACCCACTCTCCCTGGGTTCCTTTCAGAATGGATCAGGCCTACAAGGGACAACAACCAAACATCACAAACAAGATATAGTATGACAAAGCAAAAGCCCTCATTATCTTAAAAACAAAAACAAAAAACAAAAACACAGTTGTATTATCTTTGCATAATCCCATGTATTAATCTAAGGCAAAATAATGCTTAAAAATTTCAATATAAATTTCTCCCAACACAGACTAATTTTTCCATTTAAGAGAGATAATTTATCATCCTACATAGTCACTTCATTCTTTAAGTATTTTGTTGATGCTCTTTCTTAGTATCATGCCATAGTTAATGTAATTAATAAAATATTTAATGCTTTCTATAAAGATGTATTTAATTCATTTTGTTATTTTAACATGACTTCTTAAATAGTTGCTCACTGTTTTTTATCCAGAAGTCCATGAACTGTGCTGCTTCAGAGATTTATTCTTTGACACCTGGCAATGTGGGAATACTTGTGAAAAGGAGAGATTACTTGGGGTGACAGGAACACAAACTGCTAGAAATGATTTGTTTTGCACCCTAACTTCAATCTTCTAAAGTGAGCAGAGTACTTTAATGGATACTTAAGTCTCATTCTGAGGTAGTTTTCCTAATGGCCTAATGGACTGTCACTTCTTTTTTTGTTTGTTTTTATTTTTTATTGTATTTTATTGTATTTTATTTTATTTTTGAGACAGGGTGTCTCTGTGTAGTTTTGGTGCCTGTCCTGGATCTCACTCTGTAGACCAGTCTGACCTTGAACTCACAGAGCCTCCCAAGTGCTGGGATTAATGGCATGTTCCACTGCCACCTGGCTGGACTGTCACTTCTTAGAGATTAGCATTGTGCTCATAATTAAGAGTATATGTGTTGTGTATGTGGAGCAAACATTCAGTGGAATATAAATTGTCCACATCTCCTTTACCATTATGTAATTCCAGAAATTCACCCTGCCTCATTGCAAACATTAAGGAAATACTTGTTTTCAAGTCTCCAGTTTACTCATCCCCTTTGCACTCCTGCTGTGTAACAGATTTTTCCTAAAAAGATGCTACTCTCATCTACTCTCTCCAGATAGGAATCCCAAGACAGATCAAGGTATGCATACCAACAAAGTCCAACAGGCTGAAGTAATGAGTTTTATTGGAGTTACTAACAGAAATATAGATGAAGAATTACTTAAAGATCAGAAATGACACAGAGATTGCTACATCACCAAAGCCCAGCCCACCACGGGTGATGACTCACAGAACTAGAAACATGGAGCACACTGCACAGCCCACAGGAGTGTGCTCAATAGGTTGGAGAGTGTTCTTTCCAAGTGACTTAGTTGGTCTAAATCTACTCCAGGTAGCTCGGCTGGATTCTGCTTCTTCCAGGGCGTTGGTCTGATCTCAGGGTCTTCTTTGCAGCTTGGCTTGTTTGAAAGTGACTCTCAGCAGCTTTGTTGTGTATGTGACAGGGAAGGGCTGAGTGAGTCTGATCAGTTTCAGATGTTCTGAAGCTAATTTAGTTGATTGTCTCCCTGTTTAAAGAGATTCCCTGCAGGATGAGATGTTTCAGTCTTTGAAGAAACTATTAGACAATACTGTATTTGTGCGTAAAATGGTCAGAAATTCTGGACATTCCTTGCTTTGATCCAGGCAAATGAAATCATACAAATGTAGCTAGAGTTTTCTTGCCTGGCCCACAGTCAGGACAAATCTCTCTCACCCTCTAGTCTCATAGCTGCTCAGACCCAACCAAGTAAACACGGAGACTTATATTGCTTACAAACTGTATGGCCGTGGCAGGCTTCTTGCTAACTGTTCTTATAGCTTATATTAATCCATTTCTATAAATCTATACCTTGCCACATGGCTCATGGCTTACTGGCATCTTCACATGCTGCTTGTCATGGTGGCAGCTGGCAGTGTCTCTGACTCAGCCTTCCTTCCACTTCCCAGAATTATTCTCCTCCTTGTCCAGCCTATACTTCCTCCTGCCTGACTACTGGCCAATCAGTGTTTTAATTACTAACCAATCAGAGCAACACATTTGTCATACATAACATCCCATAGCATACAAACAACATGGACAAAGTCTTGCTGGACTTGTCTTCCATTAGGATAAAAATATGGCCATTCCTTTTGACTTGACTGCTATTTTTAAATATATATTACATTTATAAAACATGAAGTCAAAAGCTTTACTGGTTTTAATCTTCATATTCTTTGTCAATATATTGTAGTTGATTCTATATATCCCATGTCTTTTAAAATTAATTCTATAATCTTAAGAAATGGATTTTAAAGACTTACTTTTGAACTTCTTTCTTTTGATACTTATTGGATTTGACCAAATTTAAGAGCAAAAATGAGAAATATACTGCCTATATGGAATTCTATCACCATTTCTTACCATCTCTGTGACTTAGACAAGCAACTGAACTTCACAGTAGCTTAGATATATAATATGTATGCCTTTTACATACCTTTAATTTTCACATAGCCATGCATTATACAGATTTATACAGTTATCAAATGAATGAATCTCTTACTATTATGCTCTTTCTCCTCTCTCTATGTGTGTGCATAAAACATGTGAACATTCATATTTAATATGTAAATGTACACATATATATTATATATGCACACATATATTTAATTTATATGTACACAGATGTATGTATATTAAATATGAAGATTCTCATGAGAGTACATAATGTAGAAATCAGTTGTATTAACAATTACAGATAATTGAGAAACCATGGTTAGAAAAACTCTCAATAGTGGGTGGGAGAGGTTTCTAAAGGAGGAAAAGACAATTTTATTTCCTTATGTGAGGTTTAATAGTCCCATGGCAGAAACTGAAAAAGACAGAAGTAACTTTTTTGAATCTGGCTAGTTCTCTGAGATAATTTGGGCTAAGCAATTGGGAATCTCACAGGCTCTGTACATGTCTCAAATGCCTAACCAACAAGATGAGGATATATCATTCATTCAGAGTTGTCCACTGTAGCAAAAAATGGATGGTTGGAGTGCTCCATCCACACATACACACACTGTTCCCACTTCTGACTCTGGCTTTGTTATGAACTTTGACAGTGTGGTAGCTGTTAATACAAGTGCTAGTTTTATACCTTTATTCCTCAGAGCTACCCAGAAGGAGTTGCAGTGGTTTTAGTTATTTCCTCCTCCAGAGAATGATATGGGGTCTAGTATATGGATGATTTTTGTTAAAATGCATCATTACTTATCATTTAGTCTCTTATAATTATCTGCATTTGGAGTAAGAATAAATGAAAACACAATTACAAATTACTATGTTCCTAAAGGGCACATGGGTGAGGGAGCATCCCCTTATCACTGGCTCAGAGTTAGGTCCCTCTTATCTGATACATTTGGTCAGTTCATACCATATTATAAGCCTCTCTACTTCTCATACCTAATGTTGCTGACCTCTGTTTTTGAACTGTAATATTCCTTTTAAATCTTCTGTCTACTTTCATTGTCTACTGAACATATTTAAGCCACTTGCAATTTTCATCTTGATCCTTTTCCCCTACTACCTTTTTTTGTTTTGTTTTGTCTTTTGTTTTTTGTTTTTTCAAGACAAGTTTTCCTTGTGTGGTCTTGGTGCCTGTCCTGGATCTTGCTCTGTAGACCAGGCTGGCCTCGAACTCACAGAGATCTGCCTGGATCTGCCTCTCGAGTGCTGGGATTAAAGGCGTGTGCCACCAACGCCAGGCTTTCCCCTACTACTTACAGTGAGCTAAACATTCCATCACAAATATTTGAGCAATTATGACCAAAGTTATATAATAGGTGTTCAAACTTAAATAAAACCTACCAAGGTAAGGCAGGTAATATAAACTAGATAGTTCCTTAAGTGCAATGACACAGATTTCTAGGATTGGTTTTTTATTCAATATTTTAGCATATACTTAGGATTGTGAGGGCTGGGTCTGACAGACAGTGTTTTGAGAGAGATGAGAGAGGGATGGATAGGTGGGAGAGACAAAGGAAGAGAAAGTTAGAGAACAAACAAGAAAGTTTCCATTTAGCAACCAAGGTTTTAATATTATTAATACTATTTAATACTATTATCTTTATAATCTTTAAGAGTACTCAAGAGAATCAGAGTAAACAATTTAGTATCAAGGTCTTTCTTTGTGTTTTGGTCGAAAATGGTTATGATTATGCTATTAGCTTAAAATAAGCAATAGGCTCTTTTGAGGCATATGCAGTATGAGTTATTTTATATAGATCAAATATTCATTATCAGATGATCATAAATATTTGAAATAGTTTGCACACCAAACTTTTGATTTCATATTTTGTAAAATAAAATTTGGTTAATCACTTGAGAATTCCATATAGCATGTTCTGATCATATCCCTCCCCCTCCTCCCAGTCTCCCTCTTCCAGCAGCTACCAAATTCCAATAGTTTCTAAAGTAGGGATGATGCTGTCCTCCTCTCCCACCTCCTGCTCATCACTCTATGCAGGGATTTTGTCTGGTTTGAGGTCTTTCCGTATCATTTGTGTTTTGTTTAAAAAAAAAAAAAAAAGGAAAGGAAAAACCATTCCTGGCTGAGGGATGTAGCTCAGTGATACATTCTTTAATTTGAATACCCCTGCCCTGCCCTAGAAAACAAGAGATTCCACATTTTCTGTGACACTGTTCAACAATCAAAATCTATGCAAAATTAGGGGGAAAAAAATATCTAAAACTTGAGTTTTGTTTCCAAGCATTTCAGTTACAGGGATACTGAATCTATATGCTGTCCATTAGAGAAACATGGAAGGGAAACAATTAATGGTTGGTATAGAGTATGTGTCTCAGTACTATAGTTCTGAGAAGCAATTAAGTGAATTTCCTAGCTGATGGTGACAGGTGACTTGTAGAGCTCATGACCAGGCAAAGAGTTGCTCTGCAGCATTTCCTCAGAATTAAGCATTCCATCCTAGAGGGCAGATGAAGCACCATGATATAAGGAAGTCAACAAAAGTTACGAATCCAAGAGTGCTAAAAATTAAAGACTAATAATTCCCTTTCCCACAGCGGTGAAAGCAGCAAACTGTTCCCTGGGAGAGGAATCTACACATTGTTGAGCAGCATACTAATCATGCAGGGAGTTTCAACAATGCAACTTTCATGAGTGCCATTCCAGATATGGTACTTTCCAGTAATGCACCTGCCGTGAAGTCCTCCATGGTCCTGTGAGTAACTCCTCACCCACATTTGCAAAAGTGACCCCAGTGTGCTCATGGATTCCCCCAGCTAGACTTACTACAATCCTTTATTTGATCTCTTGCTGATTCCATCTCTGGGATGAGTAGACATTTGTTGGTATTTGCCCAGGGAAAGTCACACCAAGAGCAAGGACTGGCTAGGTCCACAGACAGGGAGATAGGGGCCCCAAAGCGTATGTTTTATTGTTTGGAACTCTACATGGAATATTTATATAAATAATAAAAAACTCTGGAACACAGAAATATATGAAAGAATCCTTAATCCTCAGCATAAACAATTTTGTTATATTAAAATTAAATATCAGAAAAAGCAGTGCCTATTACTTGCAAAATATTTAATAAAATCTGTGTGAAATGTTTTTTTCAATATTAAGTATTTATTTTGAGACATGAAAAAAATCTCTGAAAAAAAAAAAAAACTATCCCAGAAAGGTAGCAAAAATAAAATTACCTGGATGGGACAGAACTATAAGGAAAATGTGCTAAATTTCATTAGTAATTTTTCAATAAGATCCAGAAACATTGATTCATGGACAAAAAACCTTGGTTTTTAATACTAACAATAGTGAACAATAGTGTGGCCTTATTAGTATTTTGTATAAGATTGGATGAGATATAGTGCCGCTCTGTGGTATTTATCAGATAAATTTAAATAAGTAGTGTCTCCAGTTCACATATATTGCTATCAATGGACCTCACATTTCTTTCATTTTCCTGGAGCCCATCCTCTAACCCTTAAGCACAAAATGATAGAGAACAGAGAGCTATATACAGATGAGATCTTTATAAAGCAGTTACAGTTGCAGAAAAAAAAAAAGCTACTTCTTTTCTCCTCATGCAAACCACCATTTTGAAAATGGTAAAAGGAGCTGGGCGGTGGTGGCACACGCCTTTAATCCCAGCACTCAGGAGGCAGAGCCAGGTGGATCTCTGTGAGTCCGAGGCCAGCCTGGACTACCAAGTGAGTTCCAGGAAAGGCGCAAAACTACACAGAGAAACCCTGTCTCGACAAAAAAATGGTAAAAGGAAAATAAGAGAGGGAACTCGCAGTTTTAAATAGTGTATCTGTCATGTCCTCACAAAGAAAGTGACATTGGACATAACAAATGAAGGAACAGGACAATTTTCTTCACAGAGACCTTGGGAAACAACATTTCAGAGAAAGTAACCAATTCATTCAATAAGGGCATCTATGACATTTCTGAAGAAATACAAAGATCTCAGGATATGTAAAGGAAACAAAGGAAGGAAATAGAAGAATGACTAGAGCATTGATAGAAATCCTCTTGGGTGGGTTCTTAGAGGCCTTTATAAAAATCCACTAGTGCTAACAATCAATTTGTAATATTTGAACAAATGTATTCAATTCTTAGACTTATCTGAATAAGCAAATAAATAAATAAAATTAATAAAATCATGTTTTGCTGAAAGTAAGCCGTAGAGGTACAGTGTAAAAACAATGAGAATGTTGAAAGTTATTAAGTAATTTAGGAAAAATTTTAGACTTGGGTTGTGATAATACAAAGTCACTGTATATTACATGGTGACTCATTATTTGCTAAAACATTAGTTAAGGGAGAAAGCAAAATGATAAAGTACAGAAGAAAACAACTTTTTAAAAAATTGTTTCTTGAGCCCGGTAATCCCCTGTAAGATAAATACCTACCACTTCCTCCATCTTTGCCCCACTCCATGATCTCTCTTTTAAACAGCTAAGGCATGCAATCAAAGCAAGCATATTTACACCTTTTATGTATCATTTAGTCTAATGAGCAAAAAATAAAATAATTTTCTTATTATGTCATGTCACTGAAACATCCTTCTTTAGTTTTTGTCCAATCCATTCTGGAAGATGTCTCATAATGAGGAAACATACATTCAGTTAAAAGTGAAAACTTCTAACCTAAAACAAGGAGAAAGTTTCTCTGGGTTTCTGAACATTTCTAATAAGTAGAAAGATTTAAATACTTTTTAGAGGTCAAATACAAAGTATTTCATTGTATTAAATTAAATATTTAGTAAATATTATTTCTTGTTGATGCAATGAGATATCTTTAAAACTTTTCAAAACTAGCATCCTAATAACCCTTAAGTACTTGTTTATAATATTGTATTTGATACATAAAAACTCCTAGTCACAGGCTAGCCAAAATTAAATTTACTCCATATGAAACATGACATGTTTAACTTAAATTGTGACTATTTCAAAAAGGTGGGCAATTCTTGACTTAGAAAAGAATTATCCTGCAAATGGTTATTTTGGTTTGATACTCCAATAGAAGAAGGACCAGCAGTAGCCTGAGTGTCTTTCCTATATGGAGAAATGTTCTGATTCATCTCCTTTCTTCTTCTAAGGTTTTAAGTACCTGTCTTCTGTTTATAGACAATTCTAATCTTTAGTTAACCATCATACTGCCACACACCTTTTTCTCAAATGCTATATACTTTAGTATTCTGGACAAAATTATTACTAAACATAAATATTGTTGTTTGTCAGTATACATTTTAATTCATTTTTAAATTATATATATACACACACAAATTTATTGTATACCTAGCTTGCAGTTTCCCCTCTCTTGTCTCCTCCCAGTCCCTCTGCCCACACCTCCTGTATTGCCGCCCCCAATACACTCCTCCTCCATTTCTGTTTAAGAAAGGGCGAGTCCCTCATGAGTATCAAGAAAACACAGAATATAAAATTGCAGTAAGACTAAGCACTTCCCCATGTATTACGGCTGGGCAAGGCGACCCAGTATGAGGAGTAGGGTCCCAAAAGTCAGTAAAAGCCCATGTTCCCTCTGTTAGGAGTCCCACAAGAGAATTAAGCTACACAACTGTAACATACATGTAGATATCCTAGATCAGTCCCTTGCAGGCTCCTGGAAAGTTGGTTCAGTCTCTGTGACCCACTTTGATACCAGGTTAGTTAATTCTGTGGGGTTTCTTCTGGTGTCCTTAACCCCTCTGGCTCCTATAATCATTTCCCCCTCGTTTCGGCAGGATTCCCCAAACTCTGCCTAATGTTTGCCTGTGGGTCTCTGCGTCTGTTTCCATCAGTTGCTGGATGAAGACTCTCTGATGAAAACTGGTCTAGGCACCAACCCATAGGCAATGTTGACAGACTGTAGGTCAAAAGTTATGTTGTCAGGTTGGTTTCCCAATCCCTGCCCTTGAGGTCTTACATTGACAATTCAGACTATGTATACTCTATTGCTAGGAGTCTTAGCTGGGGTCATCCTTGGAGATGCCTGGGAGATTACCTTGTGCCAGGTTTTTACCTGACCCCAAAATGCTCCTGCTTTCCAGGAGTCTCTTTCTGTACTCTCCCCCTGCTTCCCCTCTCCAAACCCTCCTATGTCCTTTCTTCCTCCTTATTCCACCAACTTCCTGTTCTTTCTCATTCTCTTATAAAAACAAATCCAAAAAAATCGAAACAAAATAAAGAGTCAAACAAAATAACCCTCCAAATTAATAAGTTAAAAAAAGCATCAAAACCAAACCAAACAAAATAAAACCAAAAGCATAAAAAATACATAGAATTGTTTTGTACATGAGATCTACTCTGGAATGTGGTTGATATACTCAGTAACAATCCTTTGAAAAAAACAGATTTAGCTCCATAAGATATGGGTTTGGTATTGTGTTCATGTCTCCTTCTCAGTACTAGGATTTTGTCCAGTTTGAAATTGTAGAGATTAATGTACATTTTTTAATATGTTACTGAGAACTGAGAAATATATTCATTGACTTTCTAGACCAAACACACACACATACACACACACTCATAATTATCATTTCTCATTTAAAATAATGATTTATGAAATGATTTGGGGCTTTTTCTGTACTCAGCAGTTCCTTTGATTTAGACTCCACTTATTCAAATACAATATGCATGGTTTGATAAATCTTGCAAAAACTTAGTTTATTGTCCACAACCATATAGATAATACTGTATATTCCAAATTGATGTTATAGTCTATTTATGAGTAGACATTATTAGTTCAATAAACATGTGTTGACACTTAAACAATCAAAACAGAGGAAGAACAATTCACAGCACAGTTCATCCCTAGAGCTATCCCAGATGACATCGGTGTCTTCTGCAGTGACTTCTCAGCTGCTTTTCCCTGAGTAAATCGTGTTTTACACTCAGAGAGATAAAACACTTCTGTTGTGAGATCAGCTGCTCCAAGGAATTAAGTAAAATGAAATTTATTCTTATAAATATTAGTTTATTTCATAAAAATACAAAAATATAAATATACATTTATAAAAATATGAGTGAATTAACACAAAGACATCTTTCAACTAAATAAATATGGCAGTAATAGTCACTTCTAATCTCATTAGGTATATTTTCTTTCATATTAATTTACAAAGCAGTTGCACAATATTTAATTTAATAGTATATGTGACTGGCAATCAGTCAAGAAAACATTTATAAATTTCCTATACTAAGACAAGGCACAAAAAGCCTTTCAAGAATTTTTATTGATTATTAATGTGATATAGTTTTCCAAGCTCATTAGGCAAAGAGGGTGAAAGGTTGTTATTACTGTTTTAAAATCTATGTCATTCATACTCATTCACAGAAACTTACTGATTAAGCAAATCCTTACTAAGACAACACTTATGTATTGTTTGGAGTTGATTTTTAAAAATTTCCTCCAAAAAAAAGGATAATACAGGCCACTCAATCTGGTATCAAAGAGTATTTCCACTAGTTGTTCAAGTCATACAGGACTCAGTCCCGGTCACTCTCATCACCTCCATACATATCTGCGAGTTTTTTGAACCGAGGTCCCCAGTCGCTAAGGTAATCATAATCCTGGTTACAGTCAGCTGTGAGAGATTCTAAGGAGCTGAGCGAATTGGCTACAGAATCATTCCCTTCATAGGCATAAGTGGCCAGGGAGTCGTAAGGAGGTGCACTTGGGTCTGAGTCGTTTTCTTTTAATCTCCGGTGGATAAAATCCTGTACATCAATATTTTCCCACAGGGGTACAGTCCTCCTTATCTGAAAAATAGTTTCAGGCATGACATCTCTTCTGAGTTTACTGTCTTCTCTTGCTTCCGGGTTCCTTAATGTGCCAATGTCAAAAGCCTGGGTATCTTCCTCTCCACCACCTTCATCATTATAGGTCACAATATTGTCCCGGACGTCATCCTTTGAAATGATCAGAGGCTCCTTCTTTCGTTGCCTCTTCAATGCAGCAAACAGCACGATTAGAGCTATTGATGAGAGATGAAGGCATAGTAAGACTCATGATGAGAGATAATAGACATAATTCTAGTGTATGTGAAGCTTAGATGATCATCTGGAGACATGGGGGTAACTATCCAATTGGAACAACAAAAGAAAACACTGCATGATTTAAAATATAATAAAAACAGTAAAACAAAAAATTTGAAAAATGGAAGATATTAAAGCATTATTAATTTACATTTCAAAACCTGTGGACTATTGGTATGGAAAAAAATATTGTTTACAAATTATTGCATTGGTCAACTAAGATTAACTGAAATCTTATTTTTATTGAATGCACATTTTTCTCAAATTTAAGAAAATAATTAATGATTCAGTCATTGTCACCAGTAAAAATTCAGGGTTAAGTATGTAAACAGTCTCTCATATAGATGCATATAAATAAATACATTTATCTATACATATATTTATTTCACACATATATACACAGATATACAATATTCATGACTAATGATTTTATCATATTAAATATTAAGCAAAAATTTATCTAAATTTATTTACTGCTATGGTTTTGAAATTTTTCTGGAAAATCTGAAAGGCAATTTTAAGACCTAATTATAAATTTAAACTTCAAATCAAGGTTAACTTGTAGTAACTCATAGGGCAGCTAAGATTGGATTTTTCTTATTGAGACCATTGATAAATCACAAAGTTAAAATAAAAATTTGGGACTAAAATTATAATTTTTAAAATTTACATGCTATTATATTGTTTTAATTTGTGTCCTTTTCTATGGATGTAATTAAGTACTTTCATATATAGTAAAATTATAGCTCTCTAATTACAGAAATTCAGTTAAATTTAAAGCATATATTTGACAAATATCTTTTCCTAATGTTTATACAACAGGATTCATTCTATACATATGTATATTTATTTATGTGTGTATGCAAATGTGCATGTGTGCATGTGTGGGTGTGCAGAGTCTGCAGGTTAATATTGGGATAACCCTTAATCACTCTTTACAATACTTTGTGAGTTAGGATCTCTCACTGAAGTATAGAATCACTAATTCATTAGACTGGCTGGCTTTCATGTCTCTCTCTACACTCTTGCCCTAAAGGCAGTAGAGATTAAGGATGTGCTCACACACACCCAGAATTTTCCCTGGTGATGGTTTTCTGAATTCATGTCCTGAGTATTGCATGAAAACCATTTTACCAACTAAGTTATCTCCTCAGGTCCTATAACATGCTTTCAAAAAAGTAAAAATCAGTATGATTTCTAAATTATGAATTAATAATTAATTTAGATAATAATAAAAATTATTATATTAATAATTATGCTAAAATAATCAATCTTATTTAAAAAATAAAAATAAGAATTAAATCAGAATATAATAAAAATATAGTGTAAGAACATTTTAATTAAAAAAAAATAGGGAAAATTTCTCACAAATTTATTTAAACAGAAAAAAAATTGAAAACTATGTTTTTAGAAGTCCAATGTTTTACCAAAATTATTTCCGAGCCAGTCTTAATTATGCACGTTTGTAATTCTAGCATTTTAAGCCTCAAGCACTAAGACTCAGCCTGGGCTGCCTAGTGAGATCTTGTCTCCAAGGATAGAAGAAAGAAGAGATGAAGAGCGTATTTCCTTGAAAAATAACAACAACAAAAAAAAATTAGCTCCAAATTTTTCATTGCTTTTGTTGTACTCTGATTTAATTTTGTTGTGCTGTATTATTTGCTTTGTAGTGTTGTTTTTTTTTGTTGTTTGTTTGTTTTGTTTTCTTTTTGGTTTTTCGAGACAGGGTTTCTCTGTGTAGCTTTGTGCCTTTCCTGGAACTCACTTGGTAGCCCAGGCTGGCCTCGAACTCACAGAGATCCTCCTGGCTCTGCCTCCGGAGTGCTGGGATTAAAGGCGTGCGCCACCACCACCTGGCAATATTGTTGGGTTTTGAGCATGATAGGAAAACACTGTACAACTGTCTTTCATCTCTAGGTCAATTACTAACTGAAGATAAATTCCACATAAAAAGAGTTTGGAGACTTAACCTTTACTCAGTTACATCTGGCAGGTATTAAAAACAAATAAAATATTAGTGTTTTAAAATATATAAAGTTCGAACATTCACTGAGAATGAGTCATGAAAAACAGTTAATTTGCAATTTAAAATGAAATGAATGGATTTTGTTCCTTATATGTTATAAATAAATAATAGATAAGTCAACATATCTTAAGCTTCCCTAGATAGAATAAACTATACTTTACGTAAGTGGATCTTTGAGGCATTCATATCTATTTTCCTCTGCTCTGCTAGATAAGAAATGTCTGCTCCACTTACTGGGTAAAAAAATAAACATTTGGTGTACAGTAATGCAATTCAGGCTCTTAGATAGGAAAAGGCACCACTATTTCCCCTAGTGTATAATTAGAGTGTACCACTTATTTATATTATGAATATTATATTCCCAACTAAGTATCATGTAACTGAGAAGTAAAAGAAAAGAAATCATAGACACTTCGTATAGCATTATCATTTTGGCAGGTATTTTTAATCTTTATAAGCTTTCTTTAATTTGTCTAGACTTTCTTTTACCATTAGGCATTTTATTCATACAGATTTTATTGCTTATTTTTGTTTTGTTTTGCATAAAATCTAGAATTAAACATAGGGCCTCATAATGCTAAAATGCCTTATCCCTCTCTCTCTTTATCTAAAAACCTAGGTGATACTAAATGAAACGAATATTTTCCATTCACTTTTGTAAAACACCTAGTGAAGTTCTACAAGGATATCTGGCCAAAAGGATTTTATCCAGAGAGCTTGAAAGGATTTATAGTGAAAAGAAGCCAGAATACATGCACGTTAGCACATAAACTTGGCGAGCTCTCCTGCCCTAAGTGCAAAATTTTTGGAAGAATATTTTGTAGAAATATTTTTTGGAGTGTTTTACAGTGAAACAACTGTTTAATTGAATTAAATCATTGCTGTGTTAGTGTGTGCTTAGATAAAATGTATTCTAACAGAAATATGATTTGATTTGAAAAATACTGAGTGGGGCATCTGTGATTACCCTCTCACAATGACATTTCAAAAGCAGAGGTTGTGTGTGTGTGTGTGTGTGTGTGTGTGTGTGTTTCTTATAATAGTTTTCCCTGGGTATCTTAAGGTGGTTACATTAATGCCTGAAATATTCCTATATAATTTATAGTTAGTAAAACCATTTTTAAAGGTGAAATACTCTTCGTTTTGAGATTAGAATAGAGACTTTTAGGGTAGAAAGATTTATGTGACTATGCCAATAAATGCGTTTTAGAAATGCCATTTGGGAGTTGGGGAGACATCTCAATGGATAAGTAGCTTGCTTAACAAGAATGATGCCATTAGTTCAGACCCGCAGCAGACAAATACAATGCCAGATATGATGATAGAGTCCTGTAGTTGATAACAGGGGTTTAAGGAGAAACCCAGAGACCCACTAATCAGCTAGTAGAGTAAATCTGTGAGATTCACGTTTTGTGAGATATCCAGAGTCAACAAACAAGGTGGAAAGCAGTGGATAACGGTACCTGATATTGACCTTAGGGCTCCACACATGACTGTATGTTTGTGCATGTGACCTGTATAGAAGTGAGCACGGGCATGCATCCACACAAGGAAAGGGTTGCACCTGTTTTTTAGCCGTTGAACAGATTTGATAGGATCAAATAAATCATTCAACCAAGTCCTGAATCTGTGGCCATATTGCCTCCGTGCTATGATAGTATCCCTTGTGCTGTTGTTATACCTTTGTTTTGCTGCTTTAGACAACTAGTCCTTCCTCCCACAAACAAAAATGAGTGGGTATACTTTATTCATTACGAATAATTTTAGTAAACTGATAAATATGTACGATTTCATGCACAATGCCTGGGCAATGGAGAAGAAGACCTGGGAGCGAGGAGGATGGAAAGACATGTAGCTTACTGAGCAGGATGAGGACGCAAAGCAGGATCGCAATGAGGGCTCCTGTACTCAGGCCAGCAGCAAGCATCAGGGCCTCGGCGTTGCAGGACTGCATGTTTCCTTGCTTATCACATGCACACACACGGATAGTGAGTGTGCCTGTGCTGCTTTGAATAGGGTAATCATTGTCAAAGATTAAAACTGGCAGGAGGTAGGTGTTCATTTTGGTGCGGCTGTACCCATCTTTTCGAGTTATGATTCCTGCTGTGTTATCTGAAGAGGAAAAAAAAGAAAGATTGTTAGAAAAAAATCTTCATACACATTTCCCTCTCTCCTTTCTCTCTTTTTTTTTTCTGGTCCCTTCCCACATTCTTCCTTTCTGTGGTTTACTGAGATATGCTCTCATGTAGCCCAGGCTAGCCTCAACCCCTTATCTAGAGAATGTCCTTGAGTTCCTTGATGTTCCTGCATCACTTCCAAGGTGCAGGGATGATAGAAGAAGCCATAACGCCTTGTTTCATGTTCCATTTCGATTCTTCACCTTAATAATTGACACTTTATAGCTTTTTATAGATGTCTTTTACCTTTATTGTCTACAATTGTGAAGTTTGGGTTGAGAGGAAATTCTGGCACTGGCTCAAAGAAGAACTTGTGTCCTCGGGGAGGGTCATCTTTGTCCATGACACTTATTGTTTGAATCAACTGAAATCGAAATATATTCATTAACTTAAATCTGGCAAATAGAAACAAAGCTTAGTTTATTTAAGATATTTTAAATAGCTATGATTTGCTAGGGTGATGCTGCTGTTTATATTTTTGATTTAACTAATAATTTGAAATATATATATATATATATATATATATATATATATATATATATATATATATATAAAATTTTCAGAAAAACACATCAAAGGTGTTTTATGGATCTATTATTTTAATTTAACCTAAGATAACATTTATTCAGTAAGGATAATTATCTCTGAAGCAAAAGTTTATTGGGTGCTTTAGTGAATCATTTTCTACTTCCTGGTAGGGATGGACTCAAACATTCCACTTTAATGGAAATTGACTAATACAATTAATAATCTGTTTTGCCATTTTTCTAAAACCCTAATCTCTCACACTGTTTTATATGTACTTGATTATGATCTTGTTGCTTCACTAGAAATTGTTTTCTTAAGGAAGAAAACATAGAATGAGCCCCTCAAAAAAGCAAAATTTGGTATTAAAATATAATAAAATTGAAATTTTACAATCACAGAAAATAATTAGATTGAGCCACACTCTTCTGTGCTGCTAAATGTAGCAAAACATGGACAAAGAAGCAATTACAACTCGATACTAAAATATAAATATTTAAAACATATCAATGTTTATTTAAAATATTTTCTTAAAACATTAGTTAATATAACTCAATACCAGCTAAATTATAACTCAGTGTGAGAGAATTTGACATGCTATAAATATATTTATTTTTCTATATTCATGTTAAAAACTGTTTTTGAAATTTATATTTGAAATATCATTGTGAGTTCTTTGGTGAGTGTACATAAAAGAAATATAACAACAGTACAACAAAATGTCATGCAAATATATCCTTTACTGAAGCTTAACTCAATCCCTTGCCAATAAATTTGTTTTGCGACTTACTTTTAATTGAAAGCAACTGAATTTCTTCTAAAAAAAAAAATCTTACCAAAGATATGTTTATAAAGTTAATAGTAACTTTATTTACCTGCCCAGATTTTGCATTTTCACAAACAAATGTTTCATAGTACATGGCAAATTCCGGAGCATGATCATTTATATCAAGAATTCTGATGAAGACAGGAATTTGGCTACTTTGTTTTGGGTTATCTGCAACAGAAGTTTCATGTAAAGTTTCAACACCATTTATAAAGGAAGCTGTAGAGCCAAATTCAGCATTAGTAATTTAGTGACTGATCAATTCCCTAGATTCTCTAGCTCATTTGAATGGTTGGCAAATATCTCACTTTTATTATTTGGTCCAGAAATAAAGCATAATAAAAAAGAAAAATATAATGGATGATAAGAAAGTAAAATTGACAACATCTACAAGCTCATGTATGATTTTTATGAGGCTGGATGCAATTCAAATCCATTACTGCTTGTAAAAGAAAAATAAAACATTTAAAATAAATTAGTTACCTTTAAATAAAAATAAAGTACTAACATCTTCTGATACATTCTTTTCTTAGATATAGACAGTATTACAATAATTTCACAAAAGACTCTATTTTTTGTCATTTACTTACTACTTTGGTGAAACATACTTAACTGGATATACCCCCAACTTACTTATCTCTGTGGCTGTAATTGTGATATTGTGCCAAGGGGATGATTCCCTGTCCAGAGGCTTCAGAGTGAAGATAGAGCCATTTTCTGAGTGAATACTGAAAACCCGGTCCATATCAGTATGCCGGTCAACAGAGTATCTGAAAGGAAAAAGATCTGTAAATTCAGACCTCTCTGAAATCAACTACATTTTTCTCTATTTCCTAAAGTTATAGGAAATTCTCATATTGATAGGAAAAAATGAGTTGTAAGGTGATGCCACCTTTTCTGCATTTTTATCCCAATGGGATCATTATGGAAATAGTTTGAGGCTCTAATTGTTCCATTATGACAACCATGTTTGTGAGTGTGTTTGGAGCCGTTACTTATACTCATGGGTAGTTGTGTAAGCCTTAGGTAAAGTATTAAGTGCATTTTGATTGACTTATTTTATCACAACCCAGTATTAAATTTGTTATAGAATAAATAGTCATATTAAACATGATTGTCAATA
The DNA here is from genome assembly GCF_949786415.1 of Peromyscus eremicus. Lineage (NCBI taxonomy): Eukaryota > Metazoa > Chordata > Mammalia > Rodentia > Cricetidae > Peromyscus > Peromyscus eremicus. The sequence continues at coordinate 21,358,568 of NC_081427.1, forward strand.
ACAGTTAGTACATTAAAAATTACTTTTGTGTGGACAGAAAAAGGAAGAACAAGAAAGTAGGAACCATGTAACCATCACCAGGTACACTGCTCATATTTCTACCTGTCTCCTTAATGACACTTAAAAGAACTTGTATTCTGCTTATGAAGTACTATATATTTTATCGTAGTTGTCTTTTTTTTCATTTTTGTTTTCTTGTTTGTGTGTTTGTTTTCAAACAGAATTTCAAGTAGCCAAGGATGGCTGCTCACTATTTAGCCCAGACTATTCTTTAATACTTGGTTTTGCTGCCTTCACCTTAAAAATATTGGGATTTTTTTTTTTTTGAGGCATGTCTGTGTATACAGCCCAGGCTGACATCCAACTTGAAGTTCTCCTACCTTATCTTCAGCAATCCTGGCACTGAAGTCACAGACAGGCAATAGAGCAGTTGTTTGAGTTTTTGTCATAATGTATGTGTGACCATGGATATTGTTATAGGAAGTATACAATTGTATAGAAACTGGAAGTAAGTTCAGTTCTTTTAAGGATTTTTTAAAAAATTTTATGTGCATGTATGTTAATGCACTGCATGCATGCTTGGCAATTGTGGAAGCCCGAAGAGGGGTCTGGATCCCTGTGTACAGGAGTTACTGAAAATTAAAAGCATCCGGGTTGATGCTAAGAATCAAACCCAGGTCTTCTGGAGGAAGAGTGATCTTAACCATTAAGGCATCTCTTTATTCCAGTAAATTCAATTCTTGAATTTAATTTTGCCATTTTAATGCAATGTATGAAAGTATTTGTTAAATTTATTTTGACTATAAATTATAAAGTAATTATCTCAGTGTTTTTTGCTATTGCCTCATTATAGTTTTTGAGCCTTTTAGAAATCTGAATAGCTTCATCTGAGGGGAAAAAATGTTAAAAAATTACGTAGTTGCATATTTGTTTATTTGCTTTATTCATTTTGTTTTGTTTTAGTGTGGTTTTGAGACAGTCTCATGGAGCTTGGGTTTCCCTTGATCTCTCTTTGTAGCTAAGGCAGACCATGAAATTCCTATATAGCTAACTCTTATCTCCAAGTGCTAGAATTACAAGTGTACCTCTAGACCTAGAAAATCTTCACTTCTCATGAATGAATGAATCATCTCAGTCACCAATATTAGGACCTTTAAAGGACAGTTCAAAGAATGATAGCATTATCTAAAACTAGTTGTGTTAATTTTTTTTTTCCAAATTTTCTGTGACTCCCTTAATTTTATCAAGTGGTATTACAATAACTTGAAAGATTAAAAACATTTCTGTGAGAAGGAGAAATAAATCAAAATAATATAACAATATATTGAATAAAGTGCAATTCACAACACTGACCTGCAAATTTGTCTCTTCCTTGGTGGGACAGGCCAATAGCTCACCATTATCTAATTCTGTCAAAAAAGATCTTGTAACTTTCTCCACTGCTTGTAATGAAGGTTATAAAGGAAAAAAAATCTTTTGTTCCCAACAGCTTTCCCCTGGAGATTAATATAGGGGCTCTCTTGTGAAATAAATAATAAAGAATAATTGTAATATTACAAAAGTCACGAATCGACACACTTGTAGTTTATGGGGGATCAAAAGTAGTTCTGAGCACATGCCTGATCTCCACTTCAGTTTAACCTTGAATGGCAATGCTTTTCAGGTTATCGATTCATGGAGGAGAATCACTTTGACAATTTAGACATATGCTAACTTATTTTCATCAACAGTGCAAACTTTCTGGTCTATATCTAAACATTGCCCTCAGCAAAATGATGTCCCATGATTTATTAAAGTCCTGAGATAATGTCTTTTACACAGCATCCATGTTCTCTTTTCAACACAGAATTGTTGAATTAATAATAACATTCTGAGTTATCAATTAAAAAGAAATACATTGATTTACTGAAAATGAACAGAAAAAAAATGTGTTAAACACTTAACACAGAAGTCATTTCTGTGTCCCTGAAATTGGTTTATAAAATCAATACTATTTTATTGACTTTCCCTCATTGAATTTTGAACAATTATCTGAAACAGACCACTGGCATTAACTTTTGTGGGGATGCTTCCTGCAGAGAAAGGAACCACATATATGGGTGACATATAAAAATCAAGAAGTTCACAGGATAATTCACTTGTAGAATCTGAGCTCAAATTTTATGTTTTTTATTTTATGTTGTGTAATAAAACATTAAACACATTAAAATTCCTGTTTTTTTCCTAAGACACATCTAAATAGATACCCCAATCATACATAAAACAGCTAAGGGTTGTTTTATTGTGTTTAATTCTAGATAATCTTATCAATGACTAGGTCAGTGTAGCCAGAATATGAATTTACTTTCTTCTTCCTAAGCTAATTTTTTCCAGAAATATGTTTCTTACAAATATATGCAGTGAAAATTTTACTTTCATTGTTAAAATGTATGTTTACTATATAATGAAACTATAGTTTTACAAGAAAATAATAAAAGCAATTTACAGAGATTAAGAAGTTTAATTTCAGACTAGTATTATTATTTACAGATAGAGTGTGTCTCCACGCATCCCTGGCTACCCGAATACCTTCTGTGTAGTCCAAAATGTCCTCATAGTGGTGATCCTCAAACCATGGCCATCTATGTCTCAGGATTAAGGGTTCCACCACCATATCTGGATAGAAATTTTTTTTTCACAACACAGTAAAATCAAATCTGAGAAGTCCTCCATGTATTGATGTTCCCATGGATTCAGTACAGTTCAAGTTGGACCATGTATCCTTTACTGAAGCTTAACTCAATCCCTTGCCAATAAATTTGTTTTGCAAGTTACTTTTAATTGAAAGCAAATGAATTTCTTCTAAAAAAAGAAATCTTTGAACTTTAAAAATGTTGAACATAAAATAGGTGTGAAGTGAGGCAAGATGTTCTTTCAAAATGCAAAAAATGATAAGCAAACTTATAATTTGAGAGATCCATAGTAACAGAGGTGGCAACAGCTGTTAACTGTGGCAGTAAATTCATATGGAAGGTGGCATTTGTATTTAAGCTAATACATATTTTTCTTTTTCTTTTTGGTACCTAATTCACTTTATATCCTGACTTGTATTACCAACCCCAAGCTATCTTTTGATGTCTTTCAAACTTATACACTTTACACATCTTTAGTGAGTTTCTTTTCTGAATTTGTTAACAAGGAAAACTATAACTATCTAGTCTTCAACTCCCTCAGAGACCCAAGAAGGAAAGAATATTGCCTAAGTAAGCAGGAAGTGCAAGCAAGTGACTTCCAAAAAAATGTGAGAAATGACAGAAACAGCTGGCTGCCTCAGGTGACTGTCCAAGCTAATAGTTTTGATAAACAGATTTTCTGTGTGGTCAATGAAAAGTAGTTCCTCAAGTTTTCCTTTAGAATGTGTTTCTCATGCTGATTTTATCCTTTCTCTTTTGGGGGATACTTCTTTAGACCATACTTCTTTAATCCTTGTTTATTTATTGCTGATTTATCTTCCCACTATCATTGCATATCTAAAGATGGTCTCATTGCATTTTGCATTGTAATGGATTTTGCTGCCTTTTCATTGTATTTCCAGGTACAGCTTTATATGTTCGCAGGTTTGGTGATATAATGGGTAGGACATCATAATTCTTGAGAATTTCAGTGAAACTATATCTCATCCCCTAACCCCAAACCTGAATTTGGAGAAGAACTGGAAACTTAAAAATATATCTGGTGGGTCTAGAGAGATGGCTCAGAGGTTAAGAACACTGGCTGTTCTTCCAGAGGTCCTGAGTTCAATTCCCAGCACCCATATGGTGGCTCACAACCATCTGTAATGAGATCTGGCTCCCTCTTCTGGCCTGCAGGGATGCATGCATACAGAACACTGTATGCATAATAAATAAATAAATCTTTAATGTATATATATATACACACATATATATATGGCATCATTCTATACAGTGAAGAAAGGGTGAACTCTTACACTCTTACTTTACTGTCAATCTTTTAATCCAACAATATCCCTTTCAAATTGTATGCTATATGTTACCATATTTAGGAAAGACATATGCAAATATTCAAAAATTATGAAGGTTCATGAATAATGTATTAAACATATTATAGTGCATTGTAATACAGAAAAATTTATGAACATACTTAGAGATGGAAAATCATGATTAACAATATAAATGTATTAATGAATTAATTGTTCAGAATGTAGCAGAAATCTACATTATTTTATTGAAAACCAGCATTTAATAGAAAAGTAAAAATAACACCTATAACAATTAGGTGGAGAACCCCATATTTTTTATTTACTATAAATATTATTTCCTCCAAAGCAGTGTTTCTCAACCTTCCTAATGCTGCAACCATTTAATACAGTTCTTCACGTTGTGGTGACCCCCAACTATAAAAATATTTTCATTGCTACTTCATAATTGAAATTTTGCTACTATTAAAATATGTGTTTGGGTGGCCTTAGGCGACCCCTGGGAAAGAATGGTCCAAATCACAAAAGGTACATGACCTACAGGTTGAGAACCTCAGATCAAAGCAAATTTTTATAATGTAGAAAATAAGGACTATAACCAAGCATAATTTTTTCAGGTTCTCTCAGGAAGATGGGAGGATTCAACTTATTGTACTTTTCTAATTGTTAATAGCCAATTCAAACAACGTTCAAACCAAGAAACTTTGCTTGTGAATGCAAGTAAGTATAAATATATCTTAATGTTTAAGAAATAAAATATTTAAAGATGCCAATAAAAGTGAATAAATATGCAACTTGTGATATTTTTATATGGGAATACCACTCAGTTGTCTGTGGTAGAGATCTTTCCTAGCATTACTATATCTCCCCAAGAGAAACAGTTCTCAAGCTCAACATAAAATGAATTCATTTTATACAGATAAATGCATAGTAGCCATGAACTTTCCAAGAAAAAGCTGTAATTTACATGTATTAATAAGAGGCAAGCAAAATTTTGCTTAAGTATTTGGCTATACTCAGAGAAAGGTGAAAAAGAGGCGCTAAAAAAGAAACATTAAGCCTCTTTTGGGAATAACAGTGGTTATTTCATACTGCTGGTCATATAGCAGTGGTTACAGACATACTCCTGATCAAAGTGCAGAAAGTAAGTGACCATTGAACGGGGTTCAGTCCTAAATGCAGCATCACCTTCCCTCTCCCAGTTTCTCAGAGAACATCAATGAAGAAAGAGTGGTAGGATTATAAGAGCAAAGACTGATACACAACTGTCTTTTGGACATGACCAGATCATAGCTCACAGCCGCTGTGGTTGTCTAGGATGGGTATACAGAAGGTCAACCCAACTGACATTTCTGTATAAACTGGAGATGTAGTTCCAGAGCTATTGGAGTTGATGGCTTCTGAAGGAGGCAGAGTCAGCTGTGTTTAAGTGTGTGGTCCCTAGTAGGATGTTCTAGTGTGCGGGGGTCTAAACAATGCTCATACGTATGAACATCACTAATTGGACTTCTGGTTTACAAAAGAAAGATGGAGAACATGAAGTTGTATGTGAATATCATGCAGATATATAGGGACACACATACATACATACACACACACAAACACATATATGTAATGATAAAAACAATACCTAATAATATCTGATAAAAAAGAACAAAATTTTTAGGATAAAAAGATGATCATGAATGTGGTGATGTTTTCACTTCTCAAAATATGATAATATTTAAAAATTCATATTTTTTTTCAAATTTGTCTACTTTATAGTAGGTCAGTTATACTTCAAGGAAGCTGTTAAATACTAACAGAAATAAAAGTTTTTCTGGGTCTAGAAAGATGGCTCAGAAGTTAAGAGCCCTGGCTATCTGTCTTTCAGAGGACTGAGGTTCATTTTCTAGCACCCACATAGTGGCTCACAATGTCAATAATCCCAAATCCAGGGCATCCAACAACCTCTTCTGGCCTCTGTGGGCACCTTGTATACATGTGGTCCACAGATGTGAACAAAAACACATGACCCACACATATAACATAAAAATATGTATTTTATTTTTTATTCTATGTATAATAATTATTATAATTAACATAGTTATAACCATCACTACATATTATAATTATGTAATTTTAACATATTTTAAACTGAGACTATACACAGAAAAAATCATTTCAAACAATTTCTGATTCAGAGCAAGAGTACAATAATATTAACTTATTGTATGGGAAAAGAGACAAAACATTTTAATTGACTGAAATGTCATGGAATCACAGCAGCACAACTAACAGACCATGAATTTTGTTGGGTGTCTATAACTCATTGATAAGGTACAGAAGTTTCTTCTGAAAGGAATTTTGAAATAAAAGAGTACAATGAGATTTCTGATTTAAATAAACATACAGTTTGGGGGACCTGGAAGAGCAATCAGTACCTCTTGTGGCATTTTGCAAAATTCCAGCATGGAAATGCAGTAGATAAATAAGGACCCATGACAATTTTTGGATGTGATCTCATTCAAAATCAGTAAAGTTCAAAGGGGCCAACAATAAGATGATTCATAACATTCTAATGGAGAATAATCTTTTACAAGTTATATTATCCTTCATTACACATAATAAGTATAAGATCTGTAGCATAAACAGTTGGCACAATAAAAGGTAAGGAGAAGGACATCACAAAAATTGACTTTTAGTTTCAGAAGTTGACAAAAGCTATCCAGAGGAAAAAAGATCTTAAGTGTTTGAACACACCATTATGAGAACACCTACCTTAAAAACAATGGATACTGACAAGTTGAAAAATTATAAGAAAATGGCATGCTAAAAACTGAAGAAAAGGAAAAATGTACAGAACACTTTTTAAATATTTTATATTTTATGTATGAGTGTTTTGTTAGCATGTATATCTCTGCACCATGTGTGTATCTGGTGCCTACTGAGGACAGAATGGGGTATCAGATGCCCAAAATGGAAGTTATGGATGGTTGGGAGCTGCCATGTGGGTCCTGAAAATAAAACCATGGGCCTCTGCATGAGCTACTATGCATTCAACTTCTCAGTCTTCTCTCCAGCTTTGAACACTTCATTAAAATCATTGCTATTAGTGATAACTGTAAATATGTTAACATTTACAATTATTTCTAACCTTGTAAATACCTCTATCAGGTTCCATGTATATATATATACACACATATATTTACACTTATGAGTTCAGATCAAAACAAAAATGGATAATTAATTTAAAAAAAGTAAAGAAGCTTTAAATTTATTTTTAGTTTTCAAAAAATTTCCACTCAACATAGCGATGTCCCAAGACATATAGTCATTTGAATAAAATAAAGATCATCATTTCTTATTGTTTCCTTCTTTGCTCTTTGATATTATAATTCAATCACACCATGGGAAGGGAGAAAATTCCTTTCTTCCCTTCAAAACATCCCACATATCCCTACTAGCTCTCATTCCAATTCATGGTTTCTTTTCCATTAATTGTTGTTGCATATATGTGTATATATACATATAGTTTTTCTAAACATTTCACTGTTTTGTACATGATGCTGTAAGCACATTTATATTGATCACAGTGAAATTAGCCCTTCATGTTATGTAAGAAGTTTTGCTTTAACGCATAAGTGTGTAGACTGCATATTTAGGTGATACATATTTTCACAGTAAAATAATATGTGATAGGTACTGTGTCATACATTTCTCAAAAACTGAAGGATTACTTTTCATTCCAATTAATCTAAAACTGGTCAATAACTTACATAACTGATAATAAAAACTAAACAAAAATAGAAGAAAAAAATCACAAAAAAATGCTGATGATGGTGTGGGAAAATACAGTCCTTATCACATTGCAGGTGGGAAATGGCCAGTACAACCTTTATGGAAGTCAACATGGACGTTCTAAAAATAAAATGTAAATAGGCACTGGAGAGATGGCTCATCAGCTAAGAGTGCATACTGCTTTTGCAGAGGGCCCAGATTTATTTCACAGGACCAAAGTTAAAGGGCTTATAAATGCTTATTATTCTAGCACTAAGGGATCTTCTGACTTCACAGGGCATATCAAACATCAGTGCATACACAAACATAGACACATACATATGTGTCATTAAAAGATTAAAAGATTATAAAAATCCATATAAAGAACCAAGTAAAATAGAACTATCATATGACCTGTTATTCCTGGGTGTATACTCAAAGTATTCTTAATCAACATACACAAAGATACTTTCACACTCACACTTATGTCTGCACTACTAATAATAGGCAGAATATGAAACTAGTGTAGATGACCATAAACAGATAAATGGATAGTGAAGATGTGGTATACACAAAACATGGAA